>NC_135765.1:21793364-21831346 GCF_052425735.1 Oculina patagonica
GAACGAGACAGTCACAAGACATCATAAACCTGCAAAATATAAACAGAAAGAGACAATCACGGCATCATAAACCTGCAAAATACAAACAGAACGAGACAGTCACGGCATCATAAACCTGCAAAATATAAACAGAACGAGACAATCACGGCATCATAAACCTGCAAAATATAAACAGAACGAGACAGTCACGGCATCATAAACCTGCAAAATATAAACAGAAAGAGACAGTCACGGCATCATAAACCTGCAAAATATAAAAAGAAGTAGACAGTCACGAGACAATCACGGCATCATAAACCTGCAAAATTTAAACAGAACGAGACAATCACGGCATCATAAACCTGCAAAATATAAACAGAACGAGACAGTCACAAGGCATCAGATACCTGCAAAATATAAACAGAACGACACAATCACGGCATCATAAACCTGCAAAATATAAACAGAACGAGACAATCACGGCATCATAAACCTGCAAAATATAAAAAGAACGAGACAGTCACAAGGCATCAGATACCTGCAAAATATAAACAGAACGAGACAATCACGGCATCATAAACCTGCAAAATATAAACAAAACGTGACAATCACGGCATCATAAACCTGCAAAATATAAACAGAACGACACAATCACGGCATCATAAACCTGCAAAATATAAACAGAAAGAGACAGTCACGGCATCATAAACCTGCAAAATATAAACAGAAGTAGACAGTCACGAGACAATCACGGCATCATAAACCTGCAAAATTTAAACAGAACGAGACAATCACGGCATCATAAACCTGCAAAATATAAACAGAACGAGACAGTCACAAGGTATCAGATACCTGCAAAATATAAACAGAACGACACAATCACGGCATCATAAACCTGCAAAATATAAACAGAACGAGACAATCACGGCATCATAAACCTGCAAAATATAAAAAGAACGAGACAGTCACAAGGCATCAGACACCTGCAAAATATAAACAGAACGAGACAATCACGGCATCATAAACCTGCAAAATATAAACAAAACGTGACAATCACGGCATCATAAACCTGCAAAATATAAACAGAACGACACAATCACGGCATCATAAACCTGCAAAATATAAACAGAAGGAGACAATCACAAGGCATCAGACACCTGCAAAAAATAAACAGAACGACACAGTCACGGCATCATAAACCTGCAAAATATAAACAGAAAGAGACAGTCACGGCATCATAAATCTGCAAAATATAAACAGAAGAAGACTGTCGCGTTCCCGATGTAGCGGACGTGGGGGTTCGTACAGCGGAGTTCGCCAGCTTAACCAAAGCGGTGCACAAGTCAACAGTCAGCAATTCCACGATATTTATTTGGGAGATTAGGCTGGCCGCCTGTACATCACTTACGGTAAAAACTAAAAATCAATAGACGATTGTAGTGTTACAAAAGGTACACGGAATGAAAAGCTAAATGAATATAAATGAAACTACAAAAAAGGAAAATATAGAAAAAACGACTTACATCTGATCTTACACCAAGGGTAGAAACTCCAAAGAAAAATAGCTCCAAAATACTCCGAGAGACTCCTCAATTGAACGTGCGACTCCGATAGACTGAAAACGTGCTTGTGAAATATAATATCCTATAACAATGATTAAATACCTAGAGCGGCCAGCCGAGAAACGTAAATCAAAAATTAACTAAATCAACAATAGTTGTAACGCAACGGAAATGTATCTTGTAAATATCAACAGTTTATCTATAAACACGACACTCCTCGCCCAAGGACCATTGGTCCTTGTCTATAGCATTCTCTAATTTAGATTGTCCGTTTAGGGACAAGAGCCGCTTTCTCCTAGGGTGGGCTGCGCTTCACTGGATTGGAAAGGTACCAACAGGACCAACTCCTTTATGGGGCGCATGTATGTCTTCTTTATACCTTCCTTCAGCAACTCCACTTGTGCCTTTCTTACTTCACCATCTTCACTCTTTATGGCATCGGTAATTCGCCCCAAGGGCCAGTCGTTGCGGTGTGCATCTTCGTCTTTCACGAGAACTATGTCGCCAGTGGTGAGATTTCGCCTTGGACTGTTCCACTTACTTCTCTTTTGTAGTGTCTGCAGGTACTCTCGTCTCCATCGAACCCAAAATTGGCCTGCAAGGTATTGGGCACATCTCCAACGACGGCGTGAGTACAGGTCTGCAGCTACGAATTCTCCAGGAGGGGGACCAAGGGGACGCGTCTTCATAGTCAGAAGCATGGCTGGTGAGAGAGGCTGAGGCTCCTCCGTGTCAGACGGGACAGTGGTTATGGGTCGAGCATTAACGATTGCCGTAACTTCTGCCATCAGGGTTACCAAAAGTTCGTGTGTGAGTTGCGATCCTCCAAGCTCCAAGAACATGGCGTTTAACACACGGCGGATGGTCCCAATCTGACGTTCCCAGACACCCCCGAAATGCGAAGCATGAGGTGGATTGAAGCGCCACTCACAGCCCTGGTCTCTGACATACTTCTCCAATTTGCGCTGGTCCATCTCCCTCATGGCACTATCCAGTTCGGACTTCCCTCCTACGAAATTGGTGCCTCGATCGCATCTGAGTAACAACGCAGGGCCGCGAAGTGCGAAAAAGCGTCTGAGTGCACAGATAAAGGAGCTTGTGTCCATGGACTCCAGGGTCTCGATATGTATGGCTCTGCTACTGAGACAGGTGAATACAAGACCCCAGCGCTTCAAACTGCTTGTTCTTCCTCTGGTCCTTCGCGTCTGAATGGACCAGGGACCAAATACGTCAAAACCGACGTTCGTGAACGGTGGGGTGGCCTCTATCCTATCTGTCGGCAGGTCAGCCATGCGCTGTTCCAGAGGGGGTCCTCGTAGTTTCTTGCAGATGATGCAATCACTCAGCTCCTTAGAAACCGTGTGATGTCCATTCACGAGCCAGTACCCGGCTTGACGGATTGCGCCGTGCGTTATTTGTCGGCCTTGATGGTGAACTTGGCAGTGGTAATGCCGTACTATCAGCTTAGATATGTGATGCCCCTTTGGTAGTAGCACGGGGTGCTTCTCTCCGTATTCCAGACTTGCGCGTCGCAGACGCCCTCCTACGCGCAACAAGCCGTCGTCGCCAATAAACGGATCAAGGCGAAACAGGACTGACGTTTTCGTAACGCACTTCTTCTCTCTGAGGCGATCACGTGTGCTCTCCTCACCGCCGAAATGAATGTGGTGCCCTAACTCGAGCACCTCCCCAAAGGCCTCCTCTTGGACCGCTTGGATGATAAGCGTCATGGCTTGTTCCAACTCCTTCACAGTAGGATTCCGGAGTCTTCCTTCCATTGCAGACGATCGTAGCCTCCTCTGTTCCTTGCGGCATCTGAATCCCTTTGCTACTGCAATGAGGTAAGCGATGGCTCGCTGAAGAGATGCAAGGCTTGAGAAGCGTGTGAACCTTTCGGTCCCAAGGCCCTGGTGTTTCCTGGTACGCGTGGCACAGGTCGAGATCTCCTTGCGTACTTCTGGGTCATTTACATCGAGTGGAATCTCCTCTTGTTCCGAGGGAAGCATATTTGAGCTTCGGAGGAAACATGGTCCCTTTAGCCAGTCTGAATCGATTAGACTGGAAGCAGTTAGGCGGCGTGTAGCGAGGTCAGCGGGATTCTGAGTAGTGTCTACATATCTCCACTGGCTGGGGCTGGACAGCCGTCGGATTAACTGGACGCGGTTGGCCACGTAGACGTAGAATCTTCGGCTATCATTTTGGAGGTAGCCTAGCACGACTCTTGAATCGGTGTAATAAGTAACTTCGTCTATCTTCAAATCGATCTCCTTAACAACCTTTGCCCCAGCTTGAACGGCTAATGCTGCGGCGCAAAGCTCTAGACGTGGTATGCTAGTGGACTGTGCTGGTGCCACTCTTGATTGCCCAAACAGAAAGGCTGTGCTGATTTCTCCTTTATGGCTAATGAGGCGTAGGTACACCGAGGCTCCGATTGCATCTTTACTGGCATCGGAAAATGCGTGAATCTCTGCTCTTGCGATCCTTCCGAAGTCGTTCGGGTGATAACAGCGGGGAACAGTTACTTTTTCCAAGTCCTTCAAGGAATTCTGCCATCGTTGCCACTGTAGCCGTTGAGTTTCGGGAAGAGGGTCATCCCATCCGAGAGGCGTATCATTGTTCTTCTTTTTCCCCATGATGACTAACTGCTGGAGCAATAGTCTACCCTCTAACAGGACGGGTACTGCTAGGCCAAGCGGGTCGTAGATGGAATTGACAATCGAGAGCACTCCTCTACGTGTAAACGGCTTGTCAGGGGGGGAGACTTTGAAAGTGAATACATCGTCTTCAAGATCCCAATAGACTCCAAGGGATCTTTGGGCTGGCAAGCTGTCGCGACGCAAGTCAAGGTCACGTACATCTTTCCCTCTGTCTTCAGCTGGAAAGGCCTCCATAACTTCTATGGAATTGGACACGACCTTGTGGAGTCTTAGGTTCGCTGTGGCTAGCATCGTTTGCGCTGTAGTCACAAGGTCTATGGCTTGCCTAGAGGTGGGAAGCGAAGCCAGTCCGTCGTCGACATAGAAATTACGGTGGACAAAGTTCGAGGCTGTGCTACCGAACTCCTCCTCGCCGTCTGCTGCAGTCTTCCTTAGCCCGAATGTGGCGACAGCAGGACTTGGACCATTCCCGAAGAGATGGACATTCATGCGGTACTCAATAATGGGTTTTCCGATTTCGTTATCTTGAAACCAAAGGAAGCGCAAGTAATCTCTGTGACAGGGGGCAACATAGAAGGAGTGAAACATCTGCTCGATGTCGCACATAACGGCAGTGGTCTCTGTCCTGAAGCGAATTAAGACTCCTAAGAGGCTGTTCATCATGTCGGGGCCGGAAAGTAGCTCCTTGTTCAGCGAGACTCCCTCAAACTCGGCGGACGAGTCGAACACCACTCGAATTTGCGTAGGTTTTTTCGGGTGGTATACCCCGAAGTGTGGAAGGTACCACACCTTTCCAGACTGATTCTTTGACATCACCTCTTCGTGTGGGACGGGGGAAGCGTGACCTTTGCTGAGGATTTTCTCCATGAAGTCAAGGTAATCTCTTTCCATCTGGGGTTTCTTTTTCAACGTACGGAGTAGTCCGTTTAGGCGGTTGAAGGCCTGGACACGGTTGTTTGGCATATTCACCTCTGTCTGGCGAAAGGGAAGTGGCATCTCCCAATGGCCAGTTTGATTCTTGTGTATGCCAGTCTCCATCGTATCGAGAAACTTGCGGTCCTCGCAGGACAGACTTGTCTCGTTGTCCTCCCGGCTGGTGTGGAAAATGTTTTCCTTCAGACGCTCTTCTTTTTCAGAAAGGCTCCCCATTATTTTGAACCTGTTCGGGCAGGGTACTAGCTCGAAACGTTCTGACTTCGACTGGCTGGAATGTGGTTCCAAAGAAGGTATTTCTCTTACAGAGTGGACATTAGTGCGGCACACACGTGCATGAACAGGTCCTCCGGCGAGATCAAGGCACATCTGACCCGTTATGGTCCAGCCTAAGGTAAGGCGTTGGGCCCAAGGCGCTCCTTTTGGTCCGTTTCTAAACTCCCTAACTTTGAGTAGCTCTGGGGCGTCTCTGCCAATTAAGAGGTGAATGCTCGCGCTACTGTCCAATGGTGGAATTTCATTGGCAATCTCCCCTAAGTGCGGGAACCTTCTCGCCATCTCTGGTGTTGGAATTTCCCGTTTATCCTGCGGTATGCTGTCGCACTCTATCAGTGTAGGAAGATCGGAGGCTGTTCCGCTTGGCGATTGTACAATGACGTTTGTTACACGACGTCCATATTTAATCTCTTTCTCACTTGTGCAGGTTGAGAGGTAGTACTTTTCCTGCGGTCCTAGTACGCCAAGTTCGTGGGCAAGCTCGCTGCTAATCAGTGAGGAGTTGCTTTGCTCATCGATAATGGCATAGACTCTTCGAACGAAGTCTGGTCTGTTTTTTAAAAACACGTCAACGAGAAGAATTTTGCTGCATGAAGTGCCACCACTACTAGCGCTACATACGGCTGTGCATCGGGTTTCCACCGTCTCATTTCCCCTGGCGGTTGTCTGGGGTCTTTCCTTGTGAAGAAGTGTCGGATGGCGACTGTCTCCACAGGCACTACACTTTACTGGACTTTGACAGGCGTGGGCCTGATGGTCTCTAGAGAAGCACCGATAACAGAGTCTGTTATTCGAGATCCACTCGGTCTTCTCATCAAAGGTCTTCGCGCGGAAGGCCATGCATTCTTCTAGACTGTGACCAGCTCTTTCGTGAAATGGGCACCGTTTCACAGTATTCTCCTTTCCTCTTGATGGCGACTGCAAATCATTGTTGGTGGGCAGCGTGTTTGTTGCAAGGGTGAGAATGGGCATAAGTTTGGCTCCTATGTGGACGTTGGGGTTGTTCTTTATTTTAGCCTGGTTCTGAACGACTTTGGAGAACACTACGAAGCCGGGGTACGCCCCCGCGTTCTCCTCGTAGTGCATTGCGATCTCCTTTTCCCATCTCTTGCGTAGGGAGGACGGAAGCTTCTCGACGATTGGCTGTATCGCGTTGGGGAAGTTGAGGCACGCTAGACCAGGCAAGTAGGCTATTTGACTCTCGACATCGGCGCAGAGATCTGCGAACTCCTGTAACTTGATGTTTTCGTCATCACTAAATGCTGCCGTTTTGTGCATGCGCTCAAGTAGGGTGTTTGTTATCGTGGCCGGGTTTCCGAAACGCCTCTCCAGCTCCTCCCAAAGGTTTTTCAACAACTCGCTAGGGTCGTGCTGTTGTCTTTTTCGGAAATTATCTACCAACTGCTGGGGTGCCCCACTGGTAAAGCTACGAAGATAATTTATCTCATTGACAGCGGACACTTCAGCGTCGCTAATCATGGCTTTGAAGGCCATTTTCCACGGATGGAAGAGTGTGGGGTCGCCACTAAAGGTGTCTGGGTGACATTTAGGAAGGTTGTTTCTTGCTAGTCCGGCGACCATTTGCTTATTTGAGAGTGTTAGTGTCTCGATTAAGTGGCTGGCAGACGTCTCTAGTTCTCTAATAGGAGTTGAAGCAACAAACGACTGACTAGACGTGTGAAGGGCTCTGTTTGTGCGCGGAATTTTCGGGAGTTCACTCATTGGGGAGTTCTGTTGCGAGATCTCCTCTTTGGGGAGGAGTGGCGGTAGTGGTTCCGATTTTGTGTGAGCCCATTTCAGTTTTTTGTCCTTATCTTTGACCTTGGGTATTTCGGGTTGACGTTTGGTTTCAAATTTCTCCGGCAAGGATTGCGTTACCGAGTTTGGGTTTGAGCGGACCCAATTCAGTGTTCTTTCCTTGGATTTAAGATTCGGGATCCCGGGAATTTCGCGCCTATCTTCTATATCCTGCTCCTCCATTGCTAGTTCGATAGCTTTGACTTTAGCCTCGGCCACTGCGATCTTCCTGCTTGCTGCGAGCATTGCAAGATCTTTGTCGTGTTTATAGATAAACTGTTGATATTTACAAGATACATTTCCGTTGCGTTACAACTATTGTTGATTTAGTTAATTTTTGATTTACGTTTCTCGGCTGGTCGCTCTAGGTATTTAATCATTGTTATAGGATATTATATTTCACAAGCACGTTTTCAGTCTATCGGAGTCGCACGTTCAATTGAGGAGTCTCTCGGAGTATTTTGGAGCTATTTTTCTTTGGAGTTTCTACCCTTGGTGTAAGATCAGATTTTTTACTGTCGCGTTCCCGATGTAGCGGACGTGGGGGTTCGTACAGCGGAGTTCGCCAGCTTAACCAAAGCGGTGCACAAGTCAACAGTCAGCAATTCCACGATATTTATTTGGGAGATTAGGCTGGCCGCCTGTACATCACCTACGGTAAAAACTAGAAATCAATAGACGATTGTAGTGTTACAAAAGGTACACGGAATGAAAAGCTAAATGAATATAAATGAAACTACAAAAAAGGAAAATATAGAAAAAACGACTTACATCTGATCTTACACCAAGGGTAGAAACTCCAAAGAAAAATAGCTCCAAAATACTCCGAGAGACTCCTCAATTGAACGTGCGACTCCGATAGACTGAAAACGTGCTTGTGAAATATAATATCCTATAACAATGATTAAATACCTAGAGCGGCCAGCCGAGAAACGTAAATCAAAAATTAACTAAATCAACAATAGTTGTAACGCAACGGAAATGTATCTTGTAAATATCAACAGTTTATCTATAAACACGACAAAGACAGTCACGGCATCATAAAACTGCAAAATATAAACAGAACGAGACAATCACAAGGCATCAGACACCTGCAAAATATAAACAGAACGTGACAATCACGGCATCATAAACCTGCAAAATATAAACAGAAAGAGACAGTCACGGCATCATAAACCTGCAAAATATAAACAGAAGAAGACAGTCACGGCATCATAAACCTGCAAAATATAAACAGAACGAGACAATCACAAGGCATCAGACACCTGCAAAATAAAAACAGAACGACACAGTCACGGCATCATAAACCTGCAAAATATAAACAGAAAGAGACAGTCACGGCATCATAAACCTGCAAAATATAAACAGAAGAAGATAGTCACGGCATCAGACACCTGCAAAATATAAACAGAACGACACAGTCGCGGCATCATAAACCTGCAAAATATAAACAGAAAGAGACAGTCACGGCATCATAAACCTGCAAAATATAAACAGAACGAGACAATCACAAGGCATCAGACACCTGCAAAATATAAACAGAACGACACAGTCACCGCATCATAAACCTGCAAAATATAAACAGAAAGAGACAGTCACGGCATCATAAACCTGCAAAATATAAACAGAAGAAGACAGTCACGAGACAATCACGGCATCATAAACCTGTAAAATATAAACAGAACGAGACAGTCACAAGGCATCAGACACCTGCAAAATATAAACAGAACGAGACAATCACAAGGCATCAGACACCTGCAAAATATAAACAGAACGAGACAGTCACAAGGCATCAGACACCTGTAAAATATAAACAGAACGAGACAGTCACAAGGCATCAGACACCTGCAAAATATAAACAGAACGAGACAATCACAAGGCATCAGACACCTGCAAAATATAAACAGAACGAGACAATCACAAGGCATCAGACACCTGTAAAATATAAACAGAAAGAGACAATCACGGCATCATAAACCTGCAAAATATAAACAGAACGAGACAGTCACGGCATCATAAACCTGCAAAATATAAACAGAAAGAGACAGTCACGGCATCATAAACCTGCAAAATATAAACAGAAGTAGACAGTCACGAGACAATCACGGCATCATAAACCTGCCAAATTTAAACAGAACGAGACAATCACGGCATCATAAACCTGCAAAATACAAACAGAACGAGACAGTCACGGCATCATAAACCTGCAAAATATAAACAGAACGAGACAGTCACAAGGCATCAGACACCCGCAAAATATAAACAGAAGGAGACAGTCACGGCATCATAAACCTGTAAAATATAAACAGAACGAGACAATCACGGCATCATAAACCTGCAAATTATAAACAGAACGAGACAGTCACAAGGCATCAGACACCTGCAAAATATAAACAGAAGGAGACAGTCACGGCATCATAAACCTGCAAAATACAAACAGAACGAGACAGTCACAAGGCATCAGACACCTGCAAAATATAAACAGAAGGAGACAGTCACGGCATCATAAACCTGCAAAATACAAACAGAACGAGACAGTCACGGCATCATAAACCTGCAAAATATAAACAGAACGAGACAGTCACAAGGCATCAGACACCTGCAAAATATAAACAGAACGAGACAATCACAAGGCATCAGACACCTGCAAAATATAAACAGAACGACACAGTCACGGCATCATAAACCTGCAAAATATAAACAGAAAGAGACAGTCACGGCATCATAAATCTGCAAAATATAAACAGAAAAAGACAGTCACGGCATCATAAAACTGCAAAATATAAACAGAACGAGACAATCACAAGGCATCAGACACCAGCAAAATATAAACAGAACGTGACAATCACGGCATCATAAACCTGCAAAATATAAACAGAAAGAGACAGTCACGGCATCATAAACCTGCAAAATATAAACAGAAGAAGACAGTCACGGCATCATAAACCTGCAAAATATAAACAGAACGAGACAATCACAAGGCATCAGACACCTGCAAAATATAAACAGAACAACACAGTCACGGCATCATAAACCTGCAAAATATAAACAGAAAGAGACAGTCACGGCATCATAAACCTGCAAAATATAAACAGAACGAGACAATCACAAGGCATCAGACACCTGCAAAATATAAACAGAACGACACAGTCACGGCATCATAAACCTGCAAAATATAAACAGAAAGAGACAGTCACGGCATCATAAACCTGCAAAATATAAACAGAAGAAGACAGTCACGGCATCTTAAACCTGTAAAATATAAACAGAACGAGACAATCACAAGGCATCAGACACCTGCAAAAAATAAACAGAACGACACAGTCACGGCATCAGACACCTGCAAAATATAAACAGAAGGAGACAATCACGGCATCATAAACCTGCAAAGTATAAACAGAAAGAGACAGTCACGGCATCATAAACCTGCAAAATAAAAACAAAAACAGAACGAGACAGTCACAAGACATCATAAACCTGCAAAATATAAACAAAAACAGAACGACACAGTCACGGCATCATAAACCTGCAAAATATAAACAGAACGAGACAGTCACGGCATCATAAACCTGCAAAATATAAACAGAAAGAGACAGTCACGGCATCATAAACCTGCAAAATATAAACAAAACGACACAGTCACGGCATCATAAACGTGCAAAATATAAACAAAACGAGACAGTCACAAGGCATCATAAACTTGCAAAATATAAACAGAAAAAGACAGTCACGGCATCATAAACCTGCAAAATATAAACAGAACGACACAGTCACGGCATCATAAACCAGCAAAATATAAACAAAAACAGAACGACACAGTCACGGCATTATAAACCTGCAAAATATAAACAGAACGAGACAGTCACGGCATCATAAACCTGCAAAATATAAACAGAAAGAGACAGTCACGGCATCATAAACCTGCAAAATATAAACAGAACGACACAGTCACAAGGCATCATAAACTTGCAAAATATAAACAGAAAGAGACAGTCACGGCATCATAAACCTGCAAAATATAAACAGAACGACACAGTCACGGCATCATAAACCTGCAAAATAAAAACAAAAACAGAACGAGACAGTCACAAGACGTCATAAACCTGCAAAATATAAACAAAAACAGAACGACACAGTCACGGCATCATAAACCTGCAAAATATAAACAGAACGAGACAGTCACGGCATCATAAACCTGCAAAATATAAACAGAAAGAGACAGTCACGGCATCATAAACCTGCAAAATATAAACAGAACGACACAGTCACAAGGCATCATAAACTTGCAAAATATAAACAGAAAAAGACAGTCACGGCATCATAAACCTGCAAAGTATAAACAGAACGACACAGTCACGGCATCATAAACCTGCAAAATAAAAACAAAAACAGAACGAGACAGTCACAAGACATCATAAACCTGCAAAATATAAACAAAAACAGAACGACACAGTCACGGCATCATAAACCTGCAAAATATAAACAGAACGAGACGGTCACGGCATCATAAACCTGCAAAATATAAACAGAAAGAGACAGTCACGGCATCATAAACCTGCAAAATATAAACAGAACGACACAGTCACGGCATCATAAACCTGCAAAATATAAACAGAACGAGACAGTCACAAGGCATCATAAACTTGCAAAATATAAACAGAACGTGACAATCACAAGGCATCAGACACCTGCAAAATATAAACAGAACGAGACAGTCACAAGGCATCAGACACCTGCAAAATATAAACAGAACGAGACAGTCACAAGGCATCAGACACCTGCAAAATATAAACAGAACGAGACAATCACAAGGCATCAGACACCTGCAAAATATAAACAGAAAGAGACAGTCACAAGGCATCAGACACCTGCAAAATATAAACAGAACGAGACAGTCACAAGGCATCAGACACCTGCAAAATAAAAACAAAAACAGAAAGAGACAGTCACGGCATCATAAACCTGCAAAATATAAACAGAACGAGACAGTCACAAGACATCATAAACCTGCAAAATAAAAACAAAAACAGAAAGAGACAGTCACGGCATAATAAACCTGCAAAATATAAACAGAACGAGACAGTCACAAGACATCATAAACCTGCAAAATATAAACAGAACGAGACAGTCACGGCATCATAAACCTGCAAAATAAAAACAAAAACAGAAAGAGACAGTCACGGCATCATAAACCTGCAAAATATAAACAGAACGAGACAGTCACAAGGCATCATAAACCTGCAAAATATAAACAGAACGAGACAATCACAAGACATCATAAACCTGCAAAATATAAACAGAACGAGACAGTCACAAGACATCATAAACCTGCAAAATATAAACAGAACGAGACAGTCACAAGGCATCATAAACCTGCAAAATATAAACAGAACGAGACAATCACAAGACATCATAAACCTGCAAAATATAAACAGAACGAGACAGTCACAAGACATCATAAACCTGCAAAATATAAACAGAACGAGAGAGTCACAAGGCATCATAAACCTGCAAAAAAAAAAAAAAAAACAGAACGAGACAGTCACAAGGCATCATAAACCTGCAAAATATAAACAGAACGAGACAGTCACAAGGCATCATAAACCTGCAAAATATAAACAGAACGAGACAGTCACAAGACATCATAAACCTGCAAAATATAAACAGAACGAGACAGTCACAAGGCATCATAAACCTGCAAAATATAAACAGAACGAGACAGTCACAAGGCATCATAAACCTGCAAAATATAAACAGAACGAGACAATCACAAGACATCATAAACCTGCAAAATATAAACAGAACGAGACAGTCACAAGACATCATAAACCTGCAAAATATAAACAGAACGACACAGTCACGGCATCATAAACCTGCAAAATATAAACAGAAAGAGACAGTCACGGCATCATAAACCTGCAAAATATAAACAGAACGAGACAATCACAAGACATCATAAACCTGCAAAATATAAACAGAACGAGACAGTCACAAGACATCATAAACCTGCAAAATATAAACAGAACGAGAGAGTCACAAGGCATCATAAACCTGCAAAAAAAAAAAAACAAAAACAGAACGAGACAGTCACAAGGCATCATAAACCTGCAAAATATAAACAGAACGAGACAGTCACAAGGCATCATAAACCTGCAAAATATAAACAGAACGAGACAGTCACAAGACATCATAAACCTGCAAAATATAAACAGAACGAGACAGTCACAAGGCATCATAAACCTGCAAAATATAAACAGAACGAGACAGTCACAAGGCATCATAAACCTGCAAAATATAAACAGAACGAGACAGTCACAAGGCATCATAAACCTGCAAAATATAAACAGAACGAGACAGTCACAAGGCATCATAAACCTGCAAAATATAAACAGAACGAGACAGTCACAAGGCATCATAAACCTGCAAAATATAAACAGAACGAGACAATCACAAGACATCATAAACCTGCAAAATATAAACAGAACGAGACAGTCACAAGACATCATAAACCTGCAAAATATAAACAGAACGAGAGAGTCACAAGGCATCATAAACCTGCAAAAAAAAAAAAAAAAACAGAACGAGACAGTCACAAGGCATCATAAACCTGCAAAATATAAACAGAACGAGACAGTCACAAGGCATCATAAACCTGCAAAATATAAACAGAACGAGACAGTCACAAGACATCATAAACCTGCAAAATATAATTAATGTTCCCAACCCATGAAGTCAAAACAAGACAACAAGTTCAGTGGGAGAAAAGGGGTAAGGGATGAAGTGCTCGAGTTGCCAATCAGAATCATCAATAGAAATCATGCAGGGTACATGTATCACAGGTTAGTTGGTTGGCAACGAGAGACTGGAATCCTCTCCTTCCTTTCAGGAAGCCCTAGTTCCCAAGAAACTGGGGTCCTAATCTCTAGGACCCTTGGGAACAAACACAACCACATGCCCTGGTTCCCAAGAAACTGGGGTCCTAATCTCTAGGACCCTTGGGAACGTTCCCAAGAAACTGGGGTCCTAATCTCTAGGACCCTTGGGAACAAACACAACCACATGCCCTGGTTCCCAAGAAACTGGGGTCCTAATCTCTAGGACCCTTGGGAACAAACACAACCACATGCCCTGGTTCCCAAGAAACTGGGGTCCTAATCTCTAGGACCCTTGGGAACAATCACAACAACCAACAACAGCAACACTGCGGGGCCCCACTATAAGGGGAAAGCTGACCCTGTGAGGCTATGGGGCAAAAGGGCGAATGGTACAGAGCACTTCATCCCCTCCCGTGGTTTATTAACTATAAGAAAAGACAATGCTTAGTTAAGATGGTCTAAAGCTATTGAAGAAGTTCAGAAGAGACAGTAATCGAATAACAGAATGGTCGAGTTGATACATGCCAGCTCGACACTAAAGCTAACGGTTACATGTATATCAATATCTCAAAAGCAGACACATTGCTCAAGTCCAACAGCTCTAAGCCTGAGCTAGCATACAAAATGATAACAATATAAAAAACAATGTTTCTGTAAGCAGGCATGCTGCTTAAGTCCATCAGCTCTAAACGTAAGTAAGCATACAAAATGGAAATAATAATTATTAGAATAATGTCTATAAATGCGGGCTTGCTTCTTTAGTCCATCAGCTATGGCTAACGTTTAAAAATAATAATAGTAATATAATAAACACCCTTAACATAGCCAGATATGTGCGTAGAACTAAAACATTGCCTACATTTTTACAAATACTAAGCTAAAAGAGAACCAAAGAGGGTTGGGTGGGTGGGAATTATTGTGAAAACTCTTTTAGGGAGCTCAGAGAATTTGAAGTAAAACTACTCAAGTCTAGATAAAACCGCATGGCCTTGATTGACATATTAGAAAAGGGGCGATGTGATTGGCCAGCCCGAATAGCGCATCACACTCAGAAGTGAGTTTGACCTTTGAATGTAACGCAAGAGTGATAGTCTTGCAGCATATTGCGTGACAGATCTGCGTATTTGAATAGAGTGATCTTATGACTTCTCTGAACTCCTTTCATGGTTGTCACATTAACTTTAATTTATATTACATGTAAATTGGCATTTATATTACATATAAATTTGCTTTAATGTTCCCAACCCATGAAGTCAAAACAAGACAACAAGTTCAGTGGGAGAAAAGGGGTAAGGGATGAAGTGCTCGAGTTGCCAATCAGAATCATCAATAGAAATCATGCAGGGTACATGTATCACAGGTTAGTTGGTTGGCAACGAGAGACTGGAATCCTCTCCTTCCTTTCAGGAAGCCCTAGTTCCCAAGAAACTGGGGTCCTAATCTCTAGGACCCTTGGGAACAAACACAACCACATGCCCTGGTTCCCAAGAAACTGGGGTCCTAATCTCTAGGACCCTTGGGAACGTTCCCAAGAAACTGGGGTCCTAATCTCTAGGACCCTTGGGAACAAACACAACCACATGCCCTGGTTCCCAAGAAACTGGGGTCCTAATCTCTAGGACCCTTGGGAACAAACACAACCACATGCCCTGGTTCCCAAGAAACTGGGGTCCTAATCTCTAGGACCCTTGGGAACGTTCCCAAGAAACTGGGGTCCTAATCTCTAGGACCCTTGGGAACAAACACAACCACATGCCCTGGTTCCCAAGAAACTGGGGTCCTAATCTCTAGGACCCTTGGGAACAAACACAACCACATGCCCTGGTTCCCAAGAAACTGGGGTCCTAATCTCTAGGACCCTTGGGAACAATCACAACAACCAACAACAGCAACACTGCGGGGCCCCACTATAAGGGGAAAGCTGACCCTGTGAGGCTATGGGGCAAAAGGGCGAATGGTACAGAGCACTTCATCCCCACAAATACACGAAGTGTATTCCCCATAGACGAATAGCACAAAAATATAAAATAGGTTTAAGTTAACATGTAAATAAGTAGTAGTAGCCCTTCACTCGACTCCTTTTCAGGAGTATAGACTATCAACAGTCTCTCGTCATAGCATCCTGTCCTGTGCATCCTTCTCTAGCTGGTACCAACTCTTGCCCATGGACTCGATCTCTGCTTTTAGCGAACGTCTCCAGGTGTTTAATAGTCGACCTCTCTTTTGACTCCCTTGAGGATTTCAGGTCAAAGCTTGCCTTTTGATGGTACAGGAAGGCATCCGTAAGGTGTGACCTAGCCATTTCATACACGTAAAGGAGTAGATATATAAATTCAAGACTGTTAATACTAAAATGCCCTATTCATGGTTTCCCTTTGAATGATACAGCACAAATTAAATGAGTGCTGGGAAAAACGGGAATAAAAGACCTTATACAGAGCAAAAGTTTGTTATTCACCACTGGAATTATACATTGCTGACCTAAGAAACATGACAGGAAGGCCGAACTCACACAAGAATCAATCAGGGTAGAAGGTGCGAAAAATAAGGCGTATTTGAACAATTAAGACACTTGCTACACAGACATGCATTCATTGTAGATAGAGTAGCTCCTGTTGGATTTATCCTTGTGCCACTAAACTTGGCAGGCTTGAAATGGTTCAATGCTTCTGCATGAACAAAGTAATGTATTCACTACAAAGCAAAATTTTATGTTTTGATCCTAGAATCCTCACTTTTGTATTTCCTGTGACATACTCCCGTAGAAAGTCCTGTTATTGTATTTTATGTCAGGGCCGTTCCAAGGCAATTTTAGTGGTAGTAAAGGCAGGTACCCCCCTGTATGTCTTGGATCAAATTCTTGCTACAATAATATTATTGTTCAATTTCCCCTTGAGTTATAACCTATTTTTTGTTAAAATGGCAGTGACAATGGCACCTTTAAATACCTCAAATTTCTTGCATTAAATGTAAAAACTGTTTACATTTTTAGAATCTTCATAAAGTATTTTATAAGCTGAGAACTTTCGTTGCTTTGAGTTGTTATTTGTCCTATTTTTACTTTAGTGACAAGGGACGAGAATTCACCACCCTAGCCTCCAGCAAAGCTAAGTTTATGTCGCTCTTCCTCAACTTTGAGCAGCCAAATTATAAAGGGTCTCGTCTACTCAGGTATTGAGACATGACTTCGAACATTACAGAAGATAACAATAGCGAATTCCACCGGTATCTTGTAATTTCCAGCCCTAAAGTTAGGCTTTTCGACGGCTGGTGGAAACGGCAGCCTGCAAATTGCTCTATAAGTTTCGTTTGTTTTCATATTGAGATCTCATTTAACGCCGGTCTAATATAACGCAAAATAGAATCAGCTTATAAATATTTATACTTAGCTTTTAGCAAGCTCCACTTGGCCAAGATGCACCCTAGGGAAATCCGGATTGCTTGTCCAATTTTTTACTGACCACTTTCGGCGGGAGAGAACGCGCTAGACGAGGCTTGAAAGACATTCGCGACGGCCTTGACCCTTGTTGACTGTTCTCCGGCTTGACAAGAGAATAGTATATTCTAGTTGAAGAAATCGTCTTGTTCTTTATAAGTCGTTCATTCACATTAAGCTTACATAATCTCGGGTAACGAAGGCATGTTGTCTCCACCATACAAATAATGTTTTTGTGAGGTTCCTGCTTTTTGCTATAGTGTCGGGTTTAGCCGCGGTTTGGAGACTACAGGACCTTGAAGCCGAGTCGGTAGAGTGGCCATATTCCGGTAGAGGTAATCTGTTCTGTGTGTGCATATCAAGTTCCTGGGTTGCTGGACCGAATACCTGTTCAGTAGTGCGAGGCCTTCGACAGATCGTCCGCACATTTATCTTCGAACGACAGAATAAAATGTGTAAAACCGGAACGTAGTTCGTGGGCAGATACCAGGATAACTCATAAAGTACTGATGGAGCGATGTTGAAGCGAAAAACAATCGAAGAATATCGCAGCAATAATAATTATTGTGAAAACTCTTTTAGGGAGCTCAGAGAATTTGAAGTAAAACTACTCAAGTCTAGATAAAACCGCATGGCCTTGATTGACATATTAGAAAAGGGGCGATGTGATTGGCCAGCCCGAATAGCGCATCACACTCAGAAGTGAGTTTGACCTTTGAATGTAACGCAAGAGTGATAGTCTTGCAGCATATTGCGTGACAGATCTGCGTATTTGAATAGAGTGATCTTATGACTTCTCTGAACTCCTTTCATGGTTGTCACATTAACTTTAATTTATATTACATGTAAATTGGCATTTATATTACATATAAATTTGCTACAGAACGAGACAGTCACAAAGCATCATAAACCTGCAAAATATAAACAGAACGAGACAGTCACAAGGCATCATAAACCTGCAAAATATAAACAGAACGAGACAATCACAAGACATCATAAACCTGCAAAATATAAACAGAACGAGACAGTCACAAGACATCATAAACCTGCAAAATATAAACAGAACGACACAGTCACGGCATCATAAACCTGCAAAATATAAACAGAAAGAGACAGTCACGGCATCATAAACCTGCAAAATATAAACAGAACGAGACAATCACAAGACATCATAAACCTGCAAAATATAAACAGAACGAGACAGTCACAAGACATCATAAACCTGCAAAATATAAACAGAACGAGAGAGTCACAAGGCATCATAAACCTGCAAAAAAAAAAAAACAAAAACAGAACGAGACAGTCACAAGGCATCATAAACCTGCAAAATATAAACAGAACGAGACAGTCACAAGGCATCATAAACCTGCAAAATATAAACAGAACGAGACAGTCACAAGACATCATAAACCTGCAAAATATAAACAGAACGAGACAGTCACAAGGCATCATAAACCTGCAAAATATAAACAGAACGAGACAGTCACAAGGCATCATAAACCTGCAAAATATAAACAGAACGAGACAGTCACAAGGCATCATAAACCTGCAAAATATAAACAGAACGAGACAGTCACAAGGCATCATACACCTGCAAAATATAAACAGAACGAGACAGTCACAAGGCATCATAAACCTGCAAAATAAAAACAAAAACAGAACGAGACAGTCACAAGGCATCATAAACCTGCAAAATATAAATAGAACGAGACAGTCACAAGACATCATAAACCTGCAAAATAAAAACAAACAGAAAAAGACAGTCACGGCATCATAAACCTGCAAAATATAAACAGAACGAGACAGTCACAAGGCATCATAAACCTGCAAAATATAAACAGAAAGAGACAGTCACGGCATCATAAACCTGCAAAATATAAACAGAAGAAGACAGTCACGGCATCTTAAACCTGCAAAATATAAACAGAACGAGACAATCACAAGGCATCAGACACCTGCAAAAAATAAACAGAACGACACAGTCACGGCATCATAAACCTGCAAAATATAAACAGAAAGAGACAGTCACGGCATCATAAACCTGCAAAATATAAACAGAACGAGACAATAACAAGGCATCAGACACCTGCAAAATATAAACAGAACGACACAGTCACGGCATCATATACCTGCAAAATATAAACAGAAAGAGACAGTCACAGCATCATAAACCTGCAAAATATAAACAGAAGAAGACAGTCACGGCATCTTAAACCTGTAAAATATAAACAGAACGAGACAATCACAAGGCATCAGACACCTGCAAAAAATAAACAGAACGACACAGTCACGGCATCATAAACCTGCAAATTATAAACAGATCGAGACAGTCACGGCATCATAAACCTGCAAAATATAAACAGAAAGAGACAGTCACGGCATCATAAACCTGCAAAATATAAACAGAAAGAGACAGTCACGGCATCATAAACCTGCAAAATATAAACAGAACGAGACAATCACAGGGCATCAGACACCTGCAAAATATAAACAGAACGACATAGTCACGGCATCATAAACCTGCAAAATATAAACAGAAAGAGACAGTCACGGCATCATAAACCTGCAAAATATAAACAGAAGAAGACAGTCACGAGACAATCACGGCATCATAAACCTGTAAAATATAAACAGAACGAGACAGTCACAAGGCATCAGACACCTGCAAAATATAAACAGAACGAGACAATCACAAGGCATCAGACACCTGCAAAATATAAACAGAACGAGACAGTCACAAGGCATCAGACACCTGTAAAATATAAACAGAACGAGACAGTCACAAGGCATCAGACACCTGTAAAATATAAACAGAACGAGACAGTCACAAGGCATCAGACACCTGCAAAATATAAACAGAACGACACGGTCACGGCATCATAAACCTGCAAAATATAAACAGAAAGAGACAGTCACGGCATCATAAACCTGCAAAATATAAACAGAAGAAGACAGTCACGAGACAATCACGGCATCATAAACCTGTAAAATATAAACAGAACGAGACAGTCACAAGGCATCAGACACCTGCAAAATATAAACAGAACGAGACAATCACAAGGCATCAGACACCTGCAAAATATAAACAGAACGAGACAGTCACAAGACATCAGACACCTGTAAAATATAAACAGAACGAGACAGTCACAAGGCATCAGACACCTGCAAAATATAAACAGAACGAGACAATCACGGCATCATAAACCTGCAAAATATAAACAGAACGAGACAGTCACGGCATCATAAACCTGCAAAATATAAACAGAACGACACAGTCACGGCATCATAAACCTGCAAAATAAAAATAAAAACAGAACGAGACAGTCACAAGACATCATAAACCTGCAAAATATAAACAAAAACAGAACGACACAGTCACGGCATCATAAACCTGAAAAATATAAACAGAACGAGACAGTCACGGCATCATAAACCTGCAAAATATAAACAGAAAGAGACAGTCACGGCATCATAAACCTGCAAAATATAAACAGAACGACACAGTCACGGCATCATAAACCTGCAAAATATAAACAGAACGAGACAGTCACAAGGCATCATAAACTTGCAAAATATAAACAGAACGTGACAATCACAAGGCATCAGACACCTGCAAAATATAAAAAGAACGAGACAGTCACAAGGCATCAGACACCTGCAAAATATAAACAGAACGAGACAGTCACAAGGCATTAGACACCTGCAAAATATAAACAGAACGAGACAATCACAAGGCATCAGACACCTGCAAAATATAAACAGAAAGAGACAGTCACAAGGCATCAGACACCTGCAAAATATAAACAGAACGAGACAGTCACAAGGCATCAGACACCTGCAAAATAAAAACAAAAACAGAAAGAGACAGTCACGGCATCATAAACCTGCAAAATATAAACAGAACGAGACAGTCACAAGACATCATAAACCTGCAAAATAAAAACAAAAACAGAAAGAGACAGTCACGGCATCATAAACCTGCAAAATTTAAACAGAACGAGACAGTCACAAGACATCATAAACCTGCAAAATATAAACAGAACGAGACAGTCACGGCATCATAAACCTGCAAAATATAAACAGAACGAGACAATCACGGCATCATAAACCTGCAAAATAAAAACAGAACGAGACAGTCACAAGGCATCATAAACCTGCAAAATATAAACAGAACGAGACAATCACAAGACATCATAAACCTGCAAAATATAAACAGAACGAGACAGTCACAAGACATCATAAACCTGCAAAATATAAACAGAACGAGAGAGTCACAAGGCATCATAAACCTGCAAAATAAAAACAAAAACAGAACGAGACAGTCACAAGGCATCATAAACCTGCAAAATATAAACAGAACGAGACAGTCACAAGGCATCATAAACCTGCAAAATATAAACAGAACGAGACAGTCACAAGACATCATAAACCTGCAAAATAAAAACAAAAACAGAACGAGACAGTCACAAGGCATCATAAACCTGCAAAATATAAACAGAACGAGACAGTCACAAGACATCATAAACCTGGAAAATAAAAACAAAAACAGAAAGAGACAGTCACGGCATCATAAACCTGCAAAATATAAACAGAACGAGACAGTCACAAGGCATCATAAACCTGCAAAATATAAACAGAAAGAGACAGTCACGGCATCATAAACCTGCAAAATATAAACAGAAGAAGACAGTCACGGCATCTTAAACCTGCAAAATATAAACAGAACGAAACAATCACAAGGCATCAGACACCTGCAAAAAATAAACAGAACGACACAGTCACGGCATCATAAACCTGCAAAATATAAACAGAAAGAGACAGTCACGGCATCATAAACCTGCAAAACATAAACAGAACGAGACAATCACAAGGCATCAGACACCTGCAAAATATAAACAGAACGACACAGTCACGGCATCATATACCTGCAAAATATAAACAGAAAGAGACAGTCACGGCATCATAAACCTGCAAAATATAAACAGAAGAAGACAGTCACGGCATCTTAAACCTGTAAAATATAAACAGAACGAGACAATCACAAGGCATCAGACACCTGCAAAAAATAAACAGAACGACACAGTCACGGCATCATAAACCTGCAAAATATAAACAGAAAGAGACAGTCACGGCATCATAAACCTGCAAAATATAAACAGAAGAAGACAGTCACGGCATCATAAAACTGCAAAATATAAACAGAACGAGACAATCACAAGGCATCAGAGACCTGCAAAATATAAACAGAACGTGACAATCACGGCATCATAAACCTGCAAAATATAAACAGAAAGAGACAGTCACTGCATCATAAACCTGCAAAATATAAACAGAAGAAGACAGTCACGGCATCATAAACCTGCAAAATATAAACAGAACGAGACAATCACAAGGCATCAGACACCTGCAAAATATAAACAGAACGTGACAATCACGGCATCATAAACCTGCAAAATATAAACAGAAAGAGACAGTCACGGCATCATAAACCTGCAAAATATAAACAGAAGAAGACAGTCACGGCATCATAAACCTGCAAAATATAAACAGAACGAGACAATCACAAGGCATCAGACACCTGCAAAATATAAACAGAACGACACAGTCACGGCATCATAAACCTGCAAAATATAAACAGAAGAAGACAGTCACGGCATCTTAAACCTGCAAAATATAAACAGAACGACACAGTCATGGCATCATAAACCTGCAAAATATAAACAGAAAGAGACAGTCACGGCATCATAAACCTGCAAAATATAAACCGAAGAAGCGGTCACGGCATCTTAAACCTGTAAAATTTAAACAGAACGAGACAATCACAAGGCATCAGACACCTGCAAAAAATAAACAGAACGACACAGTCACGGCATAATAAACCTGCAAAATATAAACAGAAAGACACAGTCACGGCATCATAACCCTGCAAAATATAAACAGAATGAGATAATCACAAGGCATCAGACACCTGCAAAATATAAACAGAACGACACAGTCATGGCATCATAAACCTGCAAAATATAAACAGAAAGAGACAGTCACGGCATCATAAACCTGCAAAATATAAACAGAAGAAGCGGTCACGGCATCTTAAACCTGTAAAATATAAACAGAACGAGACAATCACAAGGCATCAGACACCTGCAAAAAATAAACAGAACGACACAGTCACGGCATCATAAACCTGCAAAATATAAACAGAAAGAGACAGTCACGGCATCATAAACCTGCAAAATATAAACAGAAGAAGACAGTCACGGCATCATAAAACTGCTAAATATAAACAGAACGAGACAATCACAAGGCATCAGACGCCTGCAAAATATAAACAGAACGTGACAATCACGGCATCATAAACCTGCAAAATATAAACAGAAAGAGACAGTCACGGCATCATAAACCTGCAAAATATAAACAGAAGAAGACAGTCACGGCATCATAAACCTGCAAAATATAAACAGAACGAGACAATCACAAGGCATCAGACACCTGCAAAATATAAACAGAACGACACAGTCACGGCATCATAAACCTGCAAAATATAAACAGAAAGAGACAGTCACGGCATCATAAACCTGCAAAATATAAACAGAAAGAGACAATCACAAGGCATCAGACACCTGCAAAATATAAACAGAACGACACAGTCACGGCATCATAAACCTGCAAAATATAAACAGAAAGAGACAGTCACGGCATCATAAACCTGCAAAATATAAACAGAAGAAGACAGTCACGGCATCTTAAGAGTGACTTTTACGAACGGCCGAGCGAGAATTTGACTTTCTGGCAGAAATTGGAAAATCGATTTTTCTTCGTTTTTTGCTCATTATTAGCTGTAAGGTAGATAAGAAACCTGATGTAGTTTGTTTCCCCTAGAGGTCTTCTAATTTTAAGAAAACAAAGAAAATCGATTTCGGTGGTCGAAGTCACAAATTTCCTAACTTTTAAACCCGAAATTAGCTATTATGAACACTACTCGCGTTCGCTTACAAAACCGCGCAGAGAAATTTGGTCACTTCCTATCAACATCAAAACTCTTTTTCTTTCGCTAGAATATAATTTCAGGGCTTTAGCGCAACTCTTCCAACTGAAAAAAATGAACTGACGAGGAATTCTTTTTACGATAACAAAAATTTGAATGAAATAGTAATTTTCAACGGCAGTATTTAGCATGTGGTATAACATTAATTTTTTTCAATTCTTGCTCAAACGTGCATACAGATATTCTTATTAAACATACCTGAGAATTGGCTCGGGTTATTGGAAAGATTCTCACTTAGAGGGCATCAAACTTCGGCAAATTTTCACAGCATGACCGTAAACTGTGTAAATACTTCTAATTGCCAAACGCCACGATAATGAATGTTTTAACCCCAAATGCTCGTCTTTCCTTCTTCTTGCCGAATGTTCCATTGCAAAATTCCCTTTTCAACAAAAGAGTGAGATAAAAAAGCCAACCTGGGTCAATTAAGGTCCATTTTGATCGCAAAACCTCTTCGCCATTTTGCTACAAGATTCGATTTGTGACTTACGTGACATAATACACGTGACATAAAACACGATATTGTGACGTAAGTGTGTCTGCGCAGTAAGAGCTCTGGGGTCGAGAATGTCACGGAGTTAAAATAACGCAAAACAATTCTCCAGCACCGCCAACGCAGTTTGAGGAAGCAAATTGATCGTTCTGGAGTTCTGTACACACTTTCGTCAAGAGAAAAGAACCACAATAAAGGAAAATTGCTAAGGATGAAGATGCAAAAGGAATTTCGCGCTTAACAGTTGCTTTGTTGTATTTTGGAGCCAAGAAATGTTTAGCTGTCAGTTAGGCTATTTTGATCGATATCACAACATTTTGTGGGACTACGATGCATTGGTAAATATGCTGCGTTCAACAACCCGAGCCAATTCTCAGGTATGTCTTAGATAAACATTTACATGTGTGTTTAAACGACAATTGAGAAAATTTGGAGTTATACCACATATTAAATAATTCCGTTGAAAACTGCCGTTTAATTCGACTTTCTAGTATTTGGAAAAGTATTCCCCACCTTTTTAATTATTTCAGTTTGAAGAGTTTTCCTTAAGCCCTGAAATTATATTTTAGCGAATGGAAAAGAGTGTCTCTGTTGATAGAAAGCATCCAAAGTTCTCAATGTGGCTTTGTTTGTGAACGCGACGAGAGTTATCGATAGCGAATTTCGGGTTGAAAATTGTGTCACTTTGAGGCTCCGATCACGAAAACTGACTTAGTTTTTTTTCTCGAAATTAGAAGACTTCTGGGGGGAACAAAATACATCAGGTTTCTTATCTACCTAAAAGCTATTAATGAGCAAAAAAATGAAGGAATTTGATTTTTCAATTTTCTGCCAGTGCAAGCGCGGTTTTTATTTAAAGTCCTTCTTAAACCTGTAAAATATAAACAGAACGAGACAATCACAAGACATGAGACACCTGCAAAATATAAACAGAACGTGACAATCACGGCATAATAAACCTGCAAAATATAAACAGAAAGAGACAGTCACGGCATCATAAACCTGCAAAATATAAACAGAAGAAGACAGTCACGGCATCTTAAACCTGTAAAATATAAACAGAACGAGACAATCACAAGACATGAGACACCTGCAAAATATAAACAGAACGTGACAATCACGGCATCATAAACCTGCAAAATATAAACAGAACGAGACAATCACAAGGCATCAGACACCTGCAAAATATAAACAGAACGACACAGTCACGGCATCATAAACCTGCAAAATATAAACAGAAAGAGACAGTTACGGCATCATAAACCTGCAAAATATAAACAGAAGAAGACAGTCACGGCATCTTAAACCTGTAAAATATAAACAAAACGAGACAATCACAAGGCAT
Organism: Oculina patagonica; assembly: GCF_052425735.1. Taxonomy (NCBI): domain Eukaryota; kingdom Metazoa; phylum Cnidaria; class Anthozoa; order Scleractinia; family Oculinidae; genus Oculina; species Oculina patagonica. The sequence continues at coordinate 21,819,763 of NC_135765.1, forward strand.
CAGACACCTGCAAAATATAAACAGAACGTGACAATCACGGCATCATAAACCTGCAAAATATAAACAGAAAGAGACAGTCACGGCATCATAAACCTGCAAAATATAAACAGAAGAAGACAGTCACGGCATCTTAAACCTGCAAAATATAAACAGAACGAGACAATCACAAGGCATCAGACACCTGCAAAAAATAAACAGAACGACACAGTCACGGCATCATAAACCTGCAAAATATAAAAAGAAAGAGACAGTCACGACATCATAAACCTGCAAAATATAAACAGAAGGAGACAGTCACAAGACAACATAAACCTGCAAAATATAAACAGAACGAGACAGTCACAAGACATCATAAACCTGCAAAATATAAACAGAAAGAGACAGTCACAAGGCATCAGACACCTGCAAAATATAAACATAACGACACAGTCACGGCATCATAAACCTACAAAATATAAACAGAACGAGACAATCACGGCATCATAAACCTGCAAAATATAAACAGAAGAAGACAGTCACGGCATCATAAACCTGCAAAATATAAACAGAACGAGACAATCACAAGGCATCAGACACCTGCAAAATATAAACAGAACGACAAAGTCACGGCATCATAAACCTGCAAAATATAAACAGAAAGAGACAGTCACGGCATCATAAACCTGCAAAATATAAACAGAACGAAACAATCACAAGGCATCACACACCTGCAAAATATAAACAGAACGACACAGTCACGGCATCATAAACCTGCAAAATATAAACAGAAAGAGACAGTCACGGCATCATAAACCTGCAAAATATAAACAGAAAGAGACAGTCACGGCATCATAAACCTGCAAAATATAAACAGAACGACACAGTCACGGCATCATAAACCTGCAAAATATAAACAGAAAGAGACAGTCACGGCATCATAAACCTGCAAAATATAAACAGAACGACACAGTCACGGCATCATAAACCTGCAAAATATAAACAGAAAGAGACAGTCACGGCATCATAAACCTGCAAAATATAAACAGAAGAAGACAGTCACGGCATCTTAAACCTGTAAAATATAAACAATACGAGACAATCACAAGGCATCAGACACCTGCAAAAAATAAATAGAACGTGACAATCACGGCATCATAACCCTGCAAAATATAAACAGAAAGAGACAGTCACGGCATCATAAACCTGCAAAATATAAACAGAAGAAGACAGTCACGGCATCTTAAACCTGCAAAAAATAAACAGAACGACACAGTCACGGCATCATAAACCTGCAAAATATAAAAAGAAAGAGACAGTCACGACATCATAAACCAGCAAAATATAAACAGAAGGAGACAGTCACAAGACAACATAAACCTGCAAAATATAAACAGAACGAGACAGTCACAAGACATCATAAACCTGCAAAATATAAACAGAAAGAGACAGTCACAAGGCATCATAAACCTGCTAAAAAAAACAAAAAAAAGAACGACACAGTCACGGCATCATAAACCTGCAAAATATAAAAAGAAAGAGACAGTCACGACATCATAAACCTGCAAAATATAAACAGAAGGAGACAGTCACACGACAACATAAACCTGCAAAATATAAACAGAACGAGACAGTCACAAGACATCATAAACCTGCAAAATATAAACAGAAAGAGACAGTCACAAGGCATCAGACACCTGCAAAATATAAACATAACGACACAGTCACGGCATCATAAACCTACAAAATATAAACAGAACGAGACAATCACGGCATCATAAACCTGCAAAATATAAACAGAAGAAGACAGTCACGGCATCATAAACCTGCAAAATATAAACAGAACGAGACAATCACAAGGCATCAGACACCTGCAAAATATAAACAGAACGACAAAGTCACGGCATCATAAACCTGCAAAATATAAACAGAAAGAGACAGTCACGGCATCATAAACCTGCAAAATATAAACAGAACGAGACAATCACAAGGCATCAGACACCTGCAAAATATAAACAGAACGACACAGTCACGGCATCATAAACCTGCAAAATATAAACAGAAAGAGACAGTCACGGCATCATAAACCTGCAAAATATAAACAGAAAGAGACAGTCACGGCATCATAAACCTGCAAAATATAAACAGAACGACACAGTCACGGCATCATAAACCTGCAAAATATAAACAGAAAGAGACAGTCACGGCATCATAAACCTGCAAAATATAAACAGAACGACACAGTCACGGCATCATAAACCTGCAAAATATAAACAGAAAGAGACAGTCACGGCATCATAAACCTGCAAAATATAAACAGAAGAAGACAGTCACGGCATCTTAAACCTGTAAAATATAAACAATACGAGACAATCACAAGGCATCAGACACCTGCAAAAAATAAATAGAACGTGACAATCACGGCATCATAAACCTGCAAAATATAAACAGAAAGAGACAGTCACGGCATCATAAACCTGCAAAATATAAACAGAAGAAGACAGTCACGGCATCTTAAACCTGCAAAAAATAAACAGAACGACACAGTCACGGCATCATAAACCTGCAAAATATAAAAAGAAAGAGACAGTCACGACATCATAAACCAGCAAAATATAAACAGAAGGAGACAGTCACAAGACAACATAAACCTGCAAAATATAAACAGAACGAGACAGTCACAAGACATCATAAACCTGCAAAATATAAACAGAAAGAGACAGTCACAAGGCATCAGACACCTGCAAAATATAAACATAACGACACAGTCACGGCATCATAAACCTACAAAATATAAACAGAACGAGACAATCACGGCATCATAAACCTGCAAAATATAAACAGAAGAAGACAGTCACGGCATCATAAACCTGCAAAATATAAACAGAACGAGACAATCACAAGGCATCAGACACCTGCAAAATATAAACAGAACGACAAAGTCACGGCATCATAAACCTGCAAAATATAAACAGAAAGAGACAGTCACGGCATCATAAACCTGCAAAATATAAACAGAACGAGACAATCACAAGGCATCAGACACCTGCAAAATATAAACAGAACGACACAGTCACGGCATCATAAACCTGCAAAATATAAACAGAAAGAGACAGTCACGGCATCATAAACCTGCAAAATATAAACAGAAAGAGACAGTCACGGCATCATAAACCTGCAAAATATAAACAGAAAGAGACAGTCACGGCATCATAAACCTGCAAAATATAAACAGAAAGAGACAGTCACGGCATCATAAACCTGCAAAATATAAACAGAACGACACAGTCACGGCATCATAAACCTGCAAAATATAAACAGAAAGAGACAGTCACGGCATCATAAACCTGCAAAATATAAACAGAAGAAGACAGTCACGGCATCTTAAACCTGTAAAATATAAACAATACGAGACAATCACAAGGCATCAGACACCTGCAAAAAATAAATAGAACGTGACAATCACGGCATCATAAACCTGCAAAATATAAACAGAAAGAGACAGTCACGGCATCATAAACCTGCAAAATATAAACAGAAGAAGACAGTCACGGCATCTTAAACCTGCAAAAAATAAACAGAACGACACAGTCACGGCATCATAAACCTGCAAAATATAAAAAGAAAGAGACAGTCACGACATCATAAACCAGCAAAATATAAACAGAAGGAGACAGTCACAAGACAACATAAACCTGCAAAATATAAACAGAACGAGACAGTCACAAGACATCATAAACCTGCAAAATATAAACAGAAAGAGACAGTCACAAGGCATCAGACACCTGCAAAATATAAACATAACGACACAGTCACGGCATCATAAACCTACAAAATATAAACAGAACGAGACAATCACGGCATCATAAACCTGCAAAATATAAACAGAAGAAGACAGTCACGGCATCATAAACCTGCAAAATATAAACAGAACGAGACAATCACAAGGCATCAGACACCTGCAAAATATAAACAGAACGACAAAGTCACGGCATCATAAACCTGCAAAATATAAACAGAAAGAGACAGTCACGGCATCATAAACCTGCAAAATATAAACAGAACGAGACAATCACAAGGCATCAGACACCTGCAAAATATAAACAGAACGACACAGTCACGGCATCATAAACCTGCAAAATATAAACAGAAAGAGACAGTCACGGCATCATAAACCTGCAAAATATAAACAGAAAGAGAAAGTCACGGCATCATAAACCTGCAAAATATAAACAGAAAGAGACAGTCACGGCATCATAAACCTGCAAAATATAAACAGAAAGAGACAGTCACGGCATCATAAACCTGCAAAATATAAACAGAACGACACAGTCACGGCATCATAAACCTGCAAAATATAAACAGAAAGAGACAGTCACGGCATCATAAACCTGCAAAATATAAACAGAAGAAGACAGTCACGGCATCTTAAACCTGTAAAATATAAACAATACGAGACAATCACAAGGCATCAGACACCTGCAAAAAATAAATAGAACGTGACAATCACGGCATCATAAACCTGCAAAATATAAACAGAAAGAGACAGTCACGGCATCATAAACCTGCAAAATATAAACAGAAGAAGACAGTCACGGCATCTTAAACCTGCAAAAAATAAACAGAACGACACAGTCACGGCATCATAAACCTGCAAAATATAAAAAGAAAGAGACAGTCACGACATCATAAACCAGCAAAATATAAACAGAAGGAGAAAGTCACAAGACAACGTAAACCTGCAAAATATAAACAGAACGAGACAATCACAAGGCATCAGACACCTGCAAAAAATAAACAGAACGACACAGTCACGGCATCATAAACCTGCAAAATATAAAAAGAAAGAGACAGTCACGACATCATAAACCTGCAAAATATAAACAGAAGGAGACAGTCACAAGACAACATAAACCTGCAAAATATAAACAGAACGAGACAGTCACAAGACATCATAAACCTGCAAAATATAAACAGAAAGAGACAGTCACAAGGCATCAGACACCTGCAAAATATAAACATAACGACACAGTCACGGCATCATAAACCTACAAAATATAAACAGAACGAGACAATCACGGCATCATAAACCTGCAAAATATAAAAAGAAGAAGACAGTCACGGCATCATAAACCTGCAAAATATAAACAGAACGAGACAATCACAAGGCATCAGACACCTGCAAAATATAAACAGAACGACAAAGTCACGGCATCATAAACCTGCAAAATATAAACAGAAAGAGACAGTCACGGCATCATAAACCTGCAAAATATAAACAGAACGAGACAATCACAAGGCATCAGACACCTGCAAAATATAAACAGAACGACACAGTCACGGCATCATAAACCTGCAAAATATAAACAGAAAGAGACAGTCACGGCATCATAAACCTGCAAAATATAAACAGAAAGAGACAGTCACGGCATCATAAACCTGCAAAATATAAACAGAACGACACAGTCACGGCATCATAAACCTGCAAAATATAAACAGAAAGAGACAGTCACGGCATCATAAACCTGCAAAATATAAACAGAACGACACAGTCACGGCATCATAAACCTGCAAAATATAAACAGAAAGAGACAGTCACGGCATCATAAACCTGCAAAATATAAACAGAAGAAGACAGTCACGGCATCTTAAACCTGTAAAATATAAACAATACGAGACAATCACAAGGCATCAGACACCTGCAAAAAATAAATAGAACGTGACAATCACGGCATCATAAACCTGCAAAATATAAACAGAAAGAGACAGTCACGGCATCATAAACCTGCAAAATATAAACAGAAGAAGACAGTCACGGCATCTTAAACCTGCAAAAAATAAACAGAACGACACAGTCACGGCAACATAAACCTGCAAAATATAAAAAGAAAGAGACAGTCACGACATCATAAACCAGCAAAATATAAACAGAAGGAGACAGTCACAAGACAACATAAACCTGCAAAATATAAACAGAACGAGACAGTCACAAGACATCATAAACCTGCAAAATATAAACAGAAAGAGACAGTCACAAGGCATCATAAACCTGCTAAAAAAAACAAAAAACAGAACAAGACAGTGACGGCATCATAAACCTGCAAAATATAAACAGAACGAGACAATCACGGCATCATAAACCTGCAAAATATAAACAGAACGAGACAATCACAAGGCACCAGACACCTGCAAAAAATAAACAGAACGACACAGTCACGGCATCATAAACCTGCAAAATATAAACAGAACGAGACAGTCACAAGGCATCAGACACCTGCAAAATATAAACAGAACGAGACAATCACGGCATCATAAACCTGCAAAATATAAACAAAACGAGACAGTCACAAGGCATCAGACACCTGCAAAATATAAACAGAACAAGACAATCACGGCATCATAAACCTGCAAAATATAAACAGAAGGAGACAATCACAAGGCATCAGACACCTGCAAAATATAAACAGAACGAGAAAGTCACGGCATCATAAACCTGCAAAATATAAACATAAAAAGACAGTCACGGCATCTTAAACCTGCAAAATATAAACAGAACGAGACAATCACAAGGCATCAGACACCTGCAAAATATAAACAGAACGAAACAGTCACGGCATCATAAACCTGCAAAAATATAAACAGAAAGAGACAGTCACGGCATCATGAACCTGCAAAATATAAACAGAAGAAGACAGTCACGGCATCTTAAACCTGCAAAATATAAAAAGAACGAGACAATCACGGCATCATAAACCTGCAAAATATAAACAGAACGAGACAGTCACAAGGCATCAGACACCTGCAAAATATAAACAGAACGAGACACTCACGGCATCATAAACCTGCAAAATATAAACAAAACGAGACAGTCACAAGGCATCAGACACCTGCAAAATATAAACAGAACGAGACAGTCACGGCATCATAAACCTGCAAAATATAAACAGAAGGAGACAATCACAAGGCATCAGACACCTGCAAAATATAAACAGAACGAGAAAGTCACGGCATCATAAACCTGCAAAATATAAACAGAAGAAGACAGTCACGGCATCTTAAACCTGCAAAATATAAACAGAACGAGACAATCACAAGGCATCAGACACCTGCAAAATATAAACAGAACGAAACAGTCACGGCATCATAAACCTGCAAAAATATAAACAGAAAGAGAGAGTCACGGCATCATGAACCTGCAAAATATAAACAGAAGAAGACAGTCACGGCATCTTAAACCTGCAAAATATAAACAGAACGAGACAATCACAAGGCATCAGACACCTGCAAAATATAAACAGAGCGACACAGTCACAGCATCATAAACCTGCAAAATATAAACAGAACGACACAGTCACGGCATCATAAACCTGCAAAATATAAACAGAAAGAGACAGTCACGGCATCATAAACCTGCAAAATATAAACAGAACGACACAGTCACGGCATCATAAACCTGCAAAATATAAACAGAAAGAGACAGTCACGGCATCATAAACCTGCAAAATATAAACAGAAGAAGACAGTCACGGCATCATAAACCTGCAAAATATAAACAGAACGACACAGTCACGCATCATAAACCTGCAAAATATAAACAGAAAGAGACAGTCACGGCATCATAAACCTGCAAAATATAAACAGAAGAAGACAGTCACGGCATCTTAAACCTGTAAAATATAAACAATAGGAGACAATCACAAGGCATCAGACACCTGCAAAATAAAAACAGAACGTGACAATCACGGCATCATAAACCTGCAAAATATAAACAGAAAGAGACAGTCACGGCATCATAAACCTGCAAAATATAAACAGAAGAAGACAGTCACGGCATCTTAAACCTGCAAAATATAAACATAACGACACAGTCACGGCATCATGAACCTACAAAATATAAACAGAACGAGACAATCACGGCATCATAAACCTGCAAAATATAAACAGAAGAAGACAGTCACGGCATCATAAACCTGCAAAATATAAACAGAACGAGACAATCACAAGGCATCAGACACCTGCAAAATATAAACAGAACGAAACAGTCACGGCATCATAAACCTGCAAAAATATAAATAGAAAGAGACAGTCACGGCATCATAAACCTGCAAAATATAAAAAGAACAAGACAATCACGGCATCATAAACCTGCAAAATATAAACAGAACGAGACAGTCACAAGGCATCGGACACCTGCAAAATATAAACAGAACGAGACACTCACGGCATCATAAACCTGCAAAATATAAACAAAACGAGACAGTCACAAGGCATCAGACACCTGCAAAATATAAACAGAACGAGACAATCACGGCATCATAAACCTGCAAAATATAAACAGAAGGAGACAATCACAAGGCATCAAACACCTGCAAAATATAAACAGAACGAGAAAGTCACGGCATCATAAACCTGCAAAATATAAACAGAAGAAGACAGTCACGGCATCTTAAACCTGCAAAATATAAACAGAACGAGACAATCACAAGGCATCAGACACCTGCAAAATATAAACAGAACGAAACAGTCACGGCATCATAAACCTGCAAAAATATAAACAGAAAGAGACAGTCACGGCATCATAAACCTGCAAAATATAAACAGAAGAAGACAGTCACGGCATCTTAAACCTGCAAAATATAAACAGAACGAGACAATCACAAGGCATCAGACACCTGCAAAATATAAACAGAACGAGAAAGTCACGGCATCATAAACCTGCAAAATATAAACAGAAGAAGACAGTCACGGCATCTTAAACCTGCAAAATATAAACAGAACGAGACAATCACAAGGCATCAGACACCTGCAAAATATAAACAGAACGACACAGTCACGGCATCATAAACCAGCAAAATATAAACAGAAAGAGACAGTCACGGCATCATAAACCTGCAAAATATAAACAGAAGAAGACAGTCACGGCATCATAAACCTGCAAAATATAAACAGAAGGAGACAGTCACAAGACATCATAAACCTGCAAAATATAAACAGAACGAGACAGTCACAAGACATCATAAACCTGCAAAATATAAACAGAAAGAGACAGTCACAAGACATCATAAACCTGCAAAAAAAACAAAAACAGAACGAGACAGTGACGGCATCATAAACCTGCAAAATATAAACAGAACGACACAATCACGGCATCATAAACCTGCAAAATATAAACAGAACGAGACAGTCACGGCATCATAAACCTGCAAAATATAAACAGAAAGAGACAGTCACGGCATCATAAACCTGCAAAATATAAACAGAAAGAGACAGCCACGGCATCATAAAGCTGCAAAATATAAACAGAAGGAGACAGTCACAAGACATCATAAACCTGCAAAATATAAACAGAACGAGACAGTCACAAGACATCATAAACCTGCAAAATATAAACGGAACGACACAGTCACGGCATCATAAACCTGCAAAATATAAACAGAAAGAGACAGTCACGGCATCATAAACCTGCAAAATATAAACAGAACGAGACAATCACAAGGCATCAGACACCTGCAAAATATAAACAGAACGACACAGTCACGGCATCATAAACCTACAAAATATAAACAGAAAGAGACAGTCACGGCATCATAAACCTGCAAAATATAAACAGAAGAAGACAGTCACGGCATCTTAAACCTGCAAAATATAAACAGAACGAGACAATCACAAGGCATCAGACACCTGCAAAATATAAACAGAACGACACAGTCACGGCATCATAAACCTGCAAAATATAAACAGAAGGAGACAGTCACGGCATCATAAACCTGCAAAATATAAACAGAACGAGACAATCACAAGGCATCAGACACCTGCAAAATATAAACAGAACGACACAGTCACGGCATCATAAACCTGCAAAATATAAACAGAAAGAGACAGTCACGGCATCATAAACCTGCAAAATATAAACAGAAGAAGACAGTCACGGCATCTTAAACCTGCAAAATATAAACAGAACGAGACAATCACAAGGCATCAGACACCTGCAAAATATAAACAGAACGACACAGTCACGGCATCATAAACCTGCAAAATATAAACAGAAGGAGACAGTCACGGCATCATAAACCTGCAAAATATAAACAGAAGAAGACAGTCACGGCATCTTATACCTGCAAAATATAAACAGAACGAGACAATCACAAGGCATCAGACACCTGCAAAAAATAAACAGAACGACACAGTCACGGCATCATAAACCTGCAAAATATAAACAGAAAGAGACAGTCACGGCATCATAAACCTGCAAAATATAAACAGAATGAGACAATCACGGCATCTTAAACCTGCAAAATATAAACAGAAGGAGACAGACACGGCATCATAAACCTGCAAAATATATACAGAACGAGACAGTCACAAGGCTTCAGACACCTGCAAAATATAAACAGAACGAGACAATAAAGAGAGTCAAGGCATCATAAACCTGCAAAGTGTAAACAGGAAAAACAATAAAGACAGTCATTAGGCATCATAAACCTGCAAAGAATAAACAGAACAACTGGCAATAAAGACAGTCGCGGCATTATAACCCTGCAAAATATAAACAGAAGATAACAGTAAATTAAGACAGTCACAGCATCATAAACCTGCAAAGTATAAACAGTACTTAAGAATAAAGACAGTCACAGCATCATAAACCTGCAAAATATAAACAGAACGAGACAGTCACGGCATCATAAACCTGCAAAATATAAACAGAACGAGACAATCACAAGGCATCAGACACCTGCAAAATATAAACAGAACGACACAGTCACGGCATCATAAACCTGCAAAATATAAACAGAAAGAGACAATCACAAGGCATCAGACACCTGCAAAATATAAACAGAACGAGACAGTCACGGCATCATAAACCTGCAAAATATAAACAGAACGAGACAGTCACAAGGCATCAGACACCTGTAAAATATAAACAGAACGAGACAGTCACAAGGCATCAGACACCTGCAAAATATAAACAGAACGAGACAGTCACGGCATCATAAACCTGCAAAATATAAACAGAACGAGACAATCACAAGGCATCAGACACCTGTAAAATATAAACAGAAGTAGACAGTCACGGCATCATAAACCTGCAAAATATAAACAGAACGAGACAATCACAAGGCATTTAGACACCTGCAAAATATAAACAAAAGTAGACAGTCACGGCATCATAAACCTGCAAAATATAAACAGAACGAGACAGTCACAAGGCATCAGACACCTGCAAAATATAAATAGAAAGAGACAATCACGGCATCAGACACCTGCAAAATATAAACAGAACGAGACAGTCACAAGGCATCAGACACCTGCAAAATATAAATAGAAAGAGACAATCACGGCATCATAAACCTGCAAAATATAAACAGAACGAGACAGTCACGGCATCATAAACCTACAAAATATAAACAGAACGAGACAATCACAAGACATCAGACACCTGCAAAATATAAGCAGAACGAGACAATCACAAGGCATCAGACACCTGCAAAATATAAACAGAACGAGACAATCACAAGACATCAGACACCTGCAAAATATAAACAGAACGAGACAATCACGGCATCATAAACCTGCAAAATATAAACAGAACGAGACAATCACGGCATCA
>NC_135765.1:21831846-21841846 GCF_052425735.1 Oculina patagonica
GTCAGAATGGACATTCAAGGACCCTTGTCAGCCACGCCTTGAAATCTGTGAAATCCACCATTATTGAAACCATCAAAATAATGAAAACTCTATGGTGAAGCCAAATGTTACTGCATCACTGCAAGTTGTGTTACTGGAAGGCTATTAAATTACCCTTAGCTGTTTTACAGTGATCTTTTTTGTTTAGACACACTCCACATGAAATATTTAATACCAAAAATCCAGAATGTCAACAGCAAAAAGGCATGGCTGACTTGGGTCCTTTAAGTGAGTAGAAAAGCTCATTATTTAAGAAGACAAGACAAATCTCTACAGACCCAAAGAGTTGTGTTTTGCCAGGGCACTGTTTAACACAGCTGTTCACAAAAGCTGTCTGTAAGAGCAGAAAAATATTGTCCTGTTAGATGTGCTGGTAGATTGAAGTGATGTTTGAGCAAACATGTTTTAGTACTTTTAGCTACTGTTAATAAAGTGTTAATATATTTTTTTAATACAGGTTTAACGCAGACACAACGGCCTGAAATTGGTGATCACACGTATGCACCACCGCTTCCACCGCATGCTACTCCAACACATGTAAGGAAGTACATGTAGAAATTGTTAGCTTTTGTAGCAAATGAAGTGAAGCTATTTGTTAATAGCAGAATGTTTCCTTACAGAAAATATCATTTTTTTTACATTCCAGACTTTGGCAGCAGAGAATCATAGTGAACGACCTAATGAATCAGAACCAGATGTGCCGCCAGCCATTCCATCAAGGCCAGAACACACCAAGTCTAAGGTATTGATTTTTCTTTTAATTTACTGCACATAGGTGCTTGAACGTAAAAAAATAAAACATGAAAACAGCTGTTGACAGGACTCACTTAACACAAAAAAAAAATGTTACCAAACACAGTACATGTATGTCACAGCAACCAGATATTGCTGTTCTCAAACAGTGAAAATTAATCTCTCCTTCAGGAGAGAGAAAGAGAAAATTATTTTGCCATGCAAATATTTCACAATAATTATTCAAGGAGCTCGGTTGCTAATTTATTTTGTCATGTTTCAGTATATACCAAATGAAGTTTCCACAAAACCTACTGCCAAAGAAGATGACAAAGGTACGCCCTCTGATTTTATTGGTATGCTGTACGCAGTGTAAGCTAAACATTGGCAGCCTTAATGGTTTATTTTTTCTTGTCGTTAGTATTATGATTCTTCTAACAGTGCAAAGTGCCTTAGTACCGTGGCCACCCAACAAACTAACTTTCTTACAAGTGTCATCTTGTAATATTTAACGTTTACACTGCAATTTGGTGGTAAATAAGATGTAACAGGCATCTACATGTATTTGATTGTATTCAACTTTTGAAAGGAGGCGTGTTCGTCAAACAAATAATAATAAGACAACACCTGTAAAAAAAAGTTTGTTGGTGCCCATGGTAAGGCGCGTCGCACTGTAAAGCTAAAATATTATAGGAACTATTTACGCTCTGGATAATGGTATTGTATTTTGTGTTTAATTTTATTATGTTCAAAAATTTGTGTTTTGACATTCAGCGCCATCAAGTGAGCCACAACCAAGGGCACAGACAAGAGACAGAAAGAAGAAAAAGATGTCTGATGAGGAGATTCATGCTAGACTACGTAAGTTCCTGATTATTAATCCACTACTGAATACAGCGTTGTTTGGTTTGTTTTGCTGGCATTATACTGGTTTCTTTTGTATAGTGGGGAAGATACGTGTGTTAGTAGTACTGGGTTAATGACTTATCATGGTCCACTGTTGGTAGTACTGGTGCCCTTCTGCTGGCCAACTGTGACTGGCCATTCATCCCGTTGCTTTTGAACATGCCTTTTGTTTAACACTGCCTTTGAAATCATGCAAACTAAAAATTCAACCAATGATTTTGTTTAACATTGCCAACACTCTTCAAAATGTCTTGTGCTTGGATTATGATTGATATATTTTAATTCAAGGGTATTACTGGCTGTCATAATTATGATTGACAAAAGCAATAGAAGCATTTACAAATATAATTTAATTTAAGACTTCACAAAAATTAATAGGTAAAATATATTATTTAATTGTTACCATGTACCTTTGTGTAGCCACCCAGGACAGCTAATGCTATCTTTGGGGTGTCACCTTGTCTGTCATGTAATATTATTTTTTTGTTGTCTCTTTTAGGTACCATTGTTAGTGTTGGGGATCCTAAAAGGAAATACACAAAATTTGAAAAGATTGGTCAAGGGTAAGAAAACTTTGTCCATTGGTTCTTAAAGTCCTTTTCTCTGCTTCTAAAATGTAAAGAGAAACATCACTGTTGGAATTACCGTATTTTCTCGATTAAACGCCGGGCTCCGAATAAACGCCGGGTCTCCAGGCTATATTTGAAAATGAACTCCTTAATCATTTATTCAAGGTTTAATATGCGTTGGAAATAATGTTTACGTATGTGGCTGTCAAAAATAATGGATAAAAATCATTTCTTAGAAATATAGGGCTGAAAAAACTGCTGGAATCAAATAAACGCCGGCTCTATAGGGTCAAGTTTGAAATAAACGCCGGGGGCGTTTAATCGAGAAAATACGGTACTTGTAAACACAACTATTCATGTATTTAGAGTTTATTTCAAATTGTCTCTTTTCAGGGCATCTGGTACAGTTTATACAGCAATTGAAGTAGCTACAGGACATGAGGTACATTAAGCCATTCAATGATACATATAGAAAACCTTCTCTTTATCAACAATGACAGTGATTGTAATTGACAAAAACTCCCAAATGGTTCAGTCTTTTTTAAGATAGCTTGACATGAAATTAAGAGGTTCCATTATCCACTATGGACCTTGAACCATAGAGTTCGTTTGAAACACCTTGATTGATATGAGGTTCTACCCTGCAAAACGTCTAGACAGTTTAGGAGAGGAATTTAGCTAGGGGTCAAACCTTGCTGAGCAACACTTTCATTATTTTTATTTTTAACTTTTTTTAATTAGGTTGCCATCAAACAGATGAACTTGTCACAACAACCAAAGAAGGTAAATAAAATAAACTTAAAGGCAGTCAAGTTAAAACAGTTTGCTACGAACTTTGTTAGATATTATTTTGAGCACATTGCACCTCTCACCTTGTTTCTCTGTGTTCAAAGCCACTGAAAGTGGTTCTCAGTCCTAAAACAAAAGGTTTTGCTTCAGAGTGCAGTGCCCAAGACTTTCCCTTTTTGGAACTTTTTCTTTGTCTTTAGAAGAGCTCTGAAGCTGTGTATTGTTTTGGTCAGTACCATGGAGCCCTAAGCTCCTTTCTGACCCGGAGATTATGTGTCACAGTACTCGTCTGATAGTTATGGTGTTCTGGTTTTATATTTCAGGAATTAATTATCAATGAAATTCTGGTGATGAGGGAGAACAAACATCCTAATATTGTCAACTATGTGGATAGTTACCTTGTAGGAGAAGAGTTATGGGTAAGTAGCTGTTAAACAGTAATACATTCGGGCGATGCTTTATATTTTACATTTCCGTTATTTGCTCAAATAATATCCCAGTTGTAAATTTTTCACTTGACAGGAAGGGGAGTGGGGGGGGGGGGGGGGAAGTGGAAAGCTGTGGAGAGAGGGGGTTGTTTCCAAGCAGGTCAGGGAGGGGTATTTCAATTTCCAGCACCCAAGGTCAATTGGCCACATGGCCTCCCTAGTAATATCACACTGTATAGAAGATAAACAAACTGACATTAAATGTTTCTCTCCCACAAGGTTGTAATGGAGTATTTAGCTGGTGGCTCCTTAACTGATGTTGTAACAGAGACGTGTATGGATGAAGGACAGATTGCTTCTGTTTCAAGAGAGGTATACTAAATTATTTTTTTTTTTTTTACATTTTGCTATACTATTGCCACTCATTAAAGTACCGACACATGAAGGAACATGTTACAGCGACATGTAGCAGGGGCAAAATCTCAACATGAACACGGGCAAGAATATGTAGCAGCTGGACATGTTGAATTGACACATCCCATTCTGCTATGATGGCCATATCTCAGCTACATTTTCTTCTGTGTGTATGCATTATGATTTTGCGCCTGCTACATGTACATATCACTCCGACATGTCTCCAGAATTATGTTCCTTCATGTGTATCCACCTTTAGAAGTACATACATGTACATTGTAGGCAGGTCATTAAGTTTGTTGCGTTTTCATCACCTTCAATGTAGACTACCTTATTGTTACTTATTTTTGCGGGAACTTAATTTCACAAAAATAAAATGGTCATATTTCACAGGACTTAATTTTCACGATATGGCCAAAAAGTAACATTCAATTTTTGCAATTTAAAAAAAAAAAAACGAAAAAAGTAACAGAAAGGTACAGTACAATGCCAAAATGATTCCACATGAAATTATAAACCGTTCATAATACTTCAATGGCAGACTTCTGTCAGAAGCCACCTGCCCTCTTAACATCATGTGTAGAATAAACTTCTATTTATTTGCCTTGTCACAGTGTCTCCAGGCCCTTGAGTTTCTGCACAGCAATGGTGTTATTCACAGAGATATTAAGAGTGATAACATTCTTTTAGGAATGGATGGACAAGTCAAACTAAGTAAGACATAGTGCTTAGATTTTGTTTTGTAGACGGTTCGTACTTCCACATGTACATAGTGTTATTCTAGTCTGAACTGCAACTTTGTGCATTTGTCTTTCTACATGTACTTGTTGCGGTATCTAGGCTGTTTTTTTTTTCTAACCATCTTTAGTGACAATCAAGAACACTATTTCAAGCAGAACAGTAACACAAAATTGATTCCAAAGTTGTGTAGAATTTCAAATTTTTTGTTGAATGTGGAGTACATACAATGTTTGCCAATTTGTGTTAGTTGTAATACAGATAGGTTGTTACATATTATATACTGAGTAGATTACCCTAGTGATTCATAAACCTTGATCAATCAAAGAAACACCGCAGGTCAAAAATATACTATGGTACTGTGAAATAATGGTAGAAACATTATTTTATTCATCCACCATTTATTTTAACATAGCATTTAGTAAGGGCGGGGCAAGTCATTCTGCAACCCTTTAAGTTAAGACCATTTTATTCGCCATGGCAACTAAAGTTTTGGAGCTGGTGACTAAATTGGAACCGAAAGTCGCCAGCCTGGCGACTAAAGTTAAAAAGAAGGATTGAAGGTGTGAGCTTAATTTAGCGACTAAAATTTTTCACTGGTGACCAAACTTGAGCAGTCGGTGGCCAAATGGCCACTAAGGAAAAAATCAACTTGGAGGGTTGTCCTGGTATGTTTTATGCTGACAACATAGAAATTGTTTTTCTCTTCCAGCGGATTTTGGTTTCTGTGCACAAATAACACCAGAGCAATCTAAACGTTCCACTATGGTAGGAACACCTTACTGGATGGCTCCTGAGGTGGTAACAAGGAAGCAGTATGGTCCAAAAGTAAGTCCTGGGTTTGAATTCTGCCTGGTGGATTGACAGGGCTCGAGACTAACGGTAGCCAACTAGCCAAAGGCTAGTAAAAATGCAGTTTTGGCTGGTAGGTTTTGGCCTTTCACTAGCCAAAATGGCTAGTGAAAAAATCAGGAATTAGTGGCAAGAAACCGCATTTATTTAAATTGTCTCTCAGAGAATATAACTAAGTAAACTGTTGACATTATAGAATGTGAGGCTTTAAACAATCTAGTTGACAAAAAAGCATGTACATGTACAATAATTATAGTGAAGAACAAAGCCCAATGTTGTAAGAAGAAAAAAACATGAAGATTTAAGAAACATTTTACGGCTCAAGGTTTAAACATCATCGCACATTGTCCCCCCCCCCCCCCTTAAAAGAAGAACTATGCTAAAAAATTGTGGCTAGTAGAAAATAAGTTTTGACTAGTGAAATCATAGCTGTCACTAGCCACTTGGCTAGTTAACTAAAAAGTTAGTCTCGATCCCTGATTGAGTTTGTTGTTAGCTCTGTCACCTTACTAGTGCTGTCAGATATTTTTTCTCCGGCCTTGGACCCTGCCCTTTCTTTCCCTCAGTGGCTTTTGCTGCCATCATGTGAAAATAATTTGAATATCTTATTGATTCTTTTTGTATGTGCCGTAGGTGGACATTTGGAGTTTAGGAATTATGGCAATTGAAATGGTTGAAGGCGAACCGCCATACTTGAATGAAAATCCTCTCAGGGTAAGGAATGCACACAAGATATACATATGCATTGGTGAAAACCTATCTGTATCAAGTTGTACACTTGATGTTTACTAAAAGAAACAAAATTGCTTTGTTAGTAATGCTTGGAAGAAGGATGATCTGGTCTCAATTTTTTTCGTTCTTGGAGATACACACCTGTAGGCATGGGAGAAATAATATAATTGTTCTTTCACTTTGTCCAGGGGTCCTCAGTGATTATCCGGCTAGTTTTTTTTTTATTTACTGGCTGACCTAGCTGCACTCTAGCATTCAGTAACCCCTTCATACTTCACTGCACGTCAGTTTCTCCCTCCGTCAAGAGGAGAATAACAGGCTGGGTGAAAACGGAATTTCTGCTATTTGCACCGTTGTGGTTGACCGTCTCTCCTTTTATGAACATTTTGTTGAAGTGGAGAAATAAGCACATAAATCTGTGCTAGCAAGGAAGTTATTTACCCAGCCAGTGGTCATCAAAATGATATAACTGATGTCATTTCTCTCATTGCCCCGCAGGCCTTGTACTTGATAGCTACCAATGGCACACCAGAGCTAGCGCACCCAGAAAAATTATCTCCAGTATTTAAAGATTTCCTCTCACAGTCACTGGAAATGGACGTAGATAAAAGAACTGGAGCTAGAGAACTGCTGCAGGTAAAAAAACCATGAAATATTCTATTAACGCTTCCCAGCAGTTTGTTGCAGTTTAATTGTTGATTGGCAGATAGAGCAGCATTAAAGTTGGAAGGGTAATATTCTGTTCCGTCCTGCCTATTAAGGCACCGTCTGTCTGTCTCTGTTCTGTTCTGTTCTCTCTTTTTGTTTGTTCGTTTGCATCATTGTTTAATTAACAACTTGGGTGCAACTCACCAAGTTTACCTTTTTACTCCGTTTCTACACAAGCAGTGCTTTTTGTTTTTCCCTTTTGTTTGATTAATATTTCGTTTTTCTTTGCAGCATCCATTTTTAAAGCAAGCCAAGCCACTGGCAAGTCTGGTTCCGCTCATTCTGGCAGCGAAAGAAGCCAGTTCAAGAACCTCATAATTCAGCTATGAAGCACCTTTATTATTTTGGTTCAGCCAATAAATGGACAGAAATTCTTTAGAGTTTATTTTTTACACAAAATGTTATTTTTTATTGGTTAATTACATTGAGAGAGGCTTTTAAAAGTTTTCGGTTTTTTGCTTTTTGAGCATGTACAGTAATGAAATAATTGCATTTTTTAGTTTGTTTTTATAATCTATTCTGTAAATTTTATTCAGCAACATTTTAGCCCTTGTGAGGATCCAGCAGAATCCTCGTTGTCTATATGGAAATCTTCAAGATATTCATTAATATTATCAGATAATTTAAATTTTTAAGGAGCAGGAATGTAATGACAGAGTTCCTATTTCCGGTAGCGAATCAATACAGGTGTGTGAGCGAAAAATCGCCAGCAAATACCTGGTCTATACCAATAAAGCCGGTGTTAAAACGATTACGTTTTGTCATCTTCTCTACGATCGTACCTTTTGAAAGTTGTGTTTATCTGTACCATAATATTATGTGGGTTGAGTTTGTTGTTGGTTCTCGCCTTCCTCCAAGGGTTTTCTCTTTGTTCCTCCGGTTTCCCTCCCTTCACAAAAACCAACATGAAAACTGGCTAGGGCTGATGTGGCTTCCTCTTAAGGGGTGATTATACCCTAATTTAAACGAAATTTTGAGAGGTTTAAAGAAGGGATTAAAGAAAAAAAATGAAACACCACCAGACAGTTGACCCGCCCCACGCAAGAGCAACCCAAGTTGTCAGGGTGGACTATTTTGTGTTAACCTGCGGTCAGGCGTTATTTTTCTCGCGGCGGAGGGGTCAACGGAAAAATGAACGCCTGATACAATTACTTGTCGAGTCGTCTGTAAAAAGTCCAGAATCTGGACTTTTTTCTGATTGGTCAGGAAACAAAAGGCAACATTAGTACTCTATCCTGATTGGCTAATTGAGTTCAAGTCTAATTTCCGGTCCAAAAATATCGCGCGTAGATGATTGTTATCATGGCAGGTGCTGAGCGGAATGAAGCGAGTTCTTTTAGCTTTTAAAAAATCTCTCAAGGCTTTTGTTCACAAAACATTTAAAGACGAACAAAGGGAGTGTATTCGACGAATAGTTTGTGAAAGAAAAGATGTTTTGACGGTGCTTCCGACGGAATTCGGCAAGAGCGTGATCTACCACCAATGGTGTCGAATATTACATCACACCACCAAAGACGCCAGACGATCGTGCCAGTGACGAAAACTACGACCTTGAAATGTCTGACCTGAGCCTTACACAAAATCAGCCTTTGCAGAAAACAAATTTTAAAAACCATCCGAACAGCTCGTTCAAAAAGGGTAATTCAAACACATGTTTGTGAGAGTAAAAATATAATTTGAAGGCGCTAATCACGCTTATCTGATGGCATCGCCGACATTCTCGACGACGTTGACAGATATTCTAATTATGGGGGCGGCAGACGACTTGACGAGTAATTGTATCAGGCTTTCCTTTTTTCGCCTTCCCTCCGCCGCGAAAAAAGAAAGCCTGATCGCAGGTTAATTTTGTGTCCGTCTACTATTTTTTAACTTCAAACTCTTATTTTAAAATCACATTCAATTTCCAATATTTCTTATTTTTCTAAGTTTTCCTAGTCCTTTGAGGGAAACTATCTCCCCCCCCCCCCCCCCAAACATCCCCAATATAAAGCACCCAAAAATTTACAAAACACCGCAAAGCATAGATTCGTGTAATGAACAAAGAGTTTTTAATTGGCATTTAACCCAAGTTAATCGCTGAAAAAAAAAAAAAATTAACGGCTTTCAGGTGTACCCCCGCCTTAAAGGGTGTGGTAACATAATACCAGGCGAAATTTGGATCGGGTTCATCTAGGTCGCTGTATTGGGTCGAATTTCGGTAAGAAAACTCGTACCAGTATCGTGTAAACGAAGGACTATCCCTGGTTTCAATGGTTTCAAGAAGTGACCAGCAGTCTCAATCTTGTCCCAAGAGGCCGTGATCGTTTTGGTCAGCACCAAGACCTAGATGAAAAGCCCGCCAAAAGACAGCGTAATCTATTAATTGCCTGTTGAAAACGCACAATCAAACCGGAACCGGAAAGTAATGGTTCCGGTTTCTGAATCGCCCAGATCCGTTGGGCGTTCGGTCACCGCTGACTGAATACGGGCAGGCTCTTGGAACGAGGTTATAGTAGACTGAACGGGTAGCGCATATTTGTCATACGATCCGGGACGAAGGAAAGACTAGAGGCGTAAACGCGTTATGAAATTACCGTCATAATGGTATGAAATTCGGAGCGGTACGAGTTTTTCACAAGTTAACACCCTCTTGCCTGTTTCAGTGAGACGGAGCCCGTTTCTCGAAAGCCCCCTTAACTTTTCGGACCCGTAAAGCGATTTTTCAGTTATTCGTATCTTAAAAACAGGGAAAAGTATAGGCCTGAGACTTCTGTATGCATAAGCCGCGGAGCAGGGGGGGAGGGCAGGGGCCTGAAACCTCCCCCCCCCCACTCCAACGAACATTTGGGGGGAGGCTCAGCCCAACAAGTTTTTTCAGCGTAAAATTGGTTTATCAAGATATTCCGTCTCGAGACTGAGTTTAAACATCTTTGAAACCTCCTTGGAAGTCTTTAGAAAACTTCGTTTAGGCTGCATTCAGTATGTATCCTACAAGGGGGTTGGGGGGGGGGGGGGTCGGGCAGAGGATTTTAGGGGGGTTCTCAAATTTTTAGAGAAAAAAAGAAGGGGGGATATGAAAATTGTTTAAATATCTCCTGGGGGATGCTTATTTTT
>NC_135765.1:21844346-21954346 GCF_052425735.1 Oculina patagonica
GCTCGTTTTTCTTTAAGGAACTTTTCCCTGGCTTCCACTGAAACTTGTTGAGCTGCTATTTGCCTTTCATGTCGGCGAGCCTCGCAATAAACCATTGCGCTGCAGATGGCAATTAGCACCATAAATACAACTACAAACGAATTTTGGATAAAGAGAAACAAGTTATGGTCGACGAAATGGAGGATGAGTACCGCTGGAGAAAAGATCCATGCAATGGCAGAAGCGATCAGCACACGAGCTTTGGTGACGATTTGATCATAACTGTAGCTTTGTTTGATGGCCAGGTACCGATCCGCACTCATTAGCATCAAATGGGCAAGTGAGGACAAGCAGAAAAAGTTCATCGAATATTTTGTTACATTTTGCAATCGGCACACATCGCTTGTGGTTTCTCCCTGCAGTGTAAGAATTACAAGAGAAATGTAAAGAGGCTGGACAAAGATTCCCACCATCGCATCAGTTGCTGCTAAGCAGGCCAGCGCTATGTTGGACATGCTTTGCAGTCGTGCCTTGATCTTCACGGCGATCATCGTCAGCACGTTCAGTACAATGGTAAAAGGACAGGTCGCTACGAGGATGATGATGTTGAAGACATATACACTGTAGGCTGGTGTGGAAAAGTGCTGTGGTACCCCACCCATGAAATCGTAAATTTCACATTCTAAGGGGATCGTGTTCGGTATCTGTAGGCTTGAGTTCATCTCGGTTTCTCCGCTTCGCATCTCCGATCGTTTGTGAACTGTTAACTACGCAGGAGGCTTCTTCGATCTGTTTGTTATTTAAGGTTCCGATGTGTTTTCAGTAGTAACGTGCGAACTAAGATGTGTATTCAAGTGGCCATGTGTGTTGTTTGTACTTGTGGTGGATTAATTTTGCTTCCTTTTGCGCATTTAACGTTTTGTTCAAAACCTATGAAAACAATTTTAAGATAAACTTTTATATTATTTCTAATCATGATTGGAAGCTGAAAGCATGACTTAAATGTTAACTTTCCATAATTTATTAGTAAATTCGGAAAAAATGTAGAGTTTCATTTGAGAAAAATAACATTCAAAGAAGTATTCAAGTTTGATCGAAACACCACTCCTCTTGCCTGCATAGCTTATCACAGAGAGGCCGTGGAAAATAACGGCATTACAAGCATTTAATTCTGTGTAATGATTTTCCCTTGTTGAGTTAACTAAAAATAATTGCTCAATGTTTTGAATTAAAAATCTCGTCTTGAATTGGTTTAATATGATATGACATGACAATGATAAAATGTAAAATAAGTGAAAATGTGCACGACTATTGATTCTGTGAAGGTACCGTTAAACTTATTTTCATCAGTGTTAATTTATCCATGGATTTATAATTACTATGTAACGAAGGTGTGAGAACGTTTTTAAAGTATCGATTGTTCAACGTATGTTCTGTCGGTTCAGTGAATCCGGCAGTGCCAAAAGGACTAATTGGCCTATAATTAATGTTTCAACCTGAATCATTTTTTTCTTCGATACATAATTTTTTTTATGGCTGTAAATGGCCCGAGGCACCAAAAATGTATCAAACGAAGCTATATCATATCATTAAAAGCAAGTCTCGAATTGAACAGATGTTTTAGTTTTTATGTTCTGTGGTGTTATATGTAATATCAACTTCAGTTAGTTGCTACTAACTGGAAATTACTGTATTCTTTAATTGCACGGATGCAGTTTTGTCATCAATTTAACTGATTCAACAATCGAAAAAAAAATATCAATCAAAGTGAACGTGATTCATGGCCAGCGAAAGTGGCGTTTAAATTTTTCACCTTTACTTTTACATGCATATATTTACCCTTTTTCACGAACAATTTCCAGTCCTTTTCCCGATTGATTTTTTCCAGGACTCCAAAATTAACATTAACACTTTTACTCCCAAGATCTTAATAGTATTTCTCCTTACTGTCTGTACATTTCTTATTATGTTATTTCTGAGAATTCAGTTGTTACTTGAGTTTCACAGATTTCCAGAACTTTCCAGGACTGGTAGTCTTTTTCCAGGACCTTCCAGTCCTGGAAAGTGCACCAATAAATTCCAGGATTTTCCAGGTTTTCAAGGACCCGTACCAATCCTATTAAAATAAAATAAGATCGAACGTGTCACCGGAAATATTTTTTTTAATTTTGTTTTTTAGATATCCCCGCCTATCGTGCCCTGCCGAGGGTCGCCGGACTAACTATCCTCTGCGCGCCGATAACAAATTCAACGTATATGCGCACCGCCCTTTAAATGTTGTTGGGTGTTTGTTTATTAAAAAAGTAAGGGACGGACCTTTATTTTCTTGGAGGGAGGGGGGGTGGGGGGATGAAAAATGTTTCTCTGCAAACTTTTTTTTTTAGTTTATGCACCTCTGCAAACATTTTTTTCTGAAATTCTAACTATTTTTTGTTATACATATCGTGTTTGCAAACAATTTATTTTGTCTTTCTAGGCCGTGCAAACAATTTTTTTTCAATATTTTTCATCCCCTGCCTCCGAAAAAAAAAATGGTCCGTCCTTTAAAACTAACATCATGCGGAATTCTATTGCGTACTACGTACAGAGGCACAGCTTTACTCCTTCACGTCGACACAAGGCACGTTTTAATGTTTTTAAAACACGAGGCGAAAACAGACACTTTGAGGATATATAGTATGTCCAAAAATCTATCATTTCATATACGTCATGTGGGACGATGACGTCACATCACGTGACATAACGTCAAAACAGTCGCCATCTTGGATTTCAAAATTTTTCCAAAACGCCAGAAAACCGCCCAAAATTACTTAAAAGTATTAAAAATCAATAAAATGGTGCCCAAAAAACCTGAAAAAGGTGAAAAAATGTATTAAAGCTAATTTTCATTAATAGGAACTCAAAAAAATACAAAGTAACCGTTGCCATGGTAACGTCAAGTTCCCGACACAGCCACCTATCATACCAAATTTTTCCTAGATAAATTTGCAAAGTTAAGTTGAATCTTGAAAAAGTTATAAGCGCTCAAAGTCAGCACTGGCACTTTTTTGCGCTCCCCCCGGGCTGGATAGGGTTAAATGGTTCATTTTTTTTTTCATCCATTCTACTTCTTCTGTGGCGGTCTCGGTATCTCGACTTATATCGCGACACATATCGAATCGCCAGGGCAAGCAACAACAAGGAAAGTTTGGTCATATCTGCATAAGAAATGGGGCGAGAGGTTTTAGGGAGCCGTGAACATTATGACATTGCGTAACAGAAGAGGAGAAGAAAATCGTTTGTGTTGATTATTTTCATTTTTCGAACTCCTGTGTATGATCGTTACATTGCCATAGAAACTCTTATATTTAGGTTGTTACGAAATGTGATATAGTGTTCATGGCAGGGGGAGGGGGGGGGGGTAGAAAAGAGGTCTGGGACCGAGTAGCGATGTTCTTACAACTTGCAACGCGATCAATTCATGATCTAGTCAGCGTATTTTGGACGATGATAAGCAGGCCATCTTTACGCGCAAAATGGAAGCTATAGCAACCACGAATACGATGCCGTGGATTCAGTGATTGTTAAGGGGTCATAACCATCTTCACTAAAAATGTAAATGTACTGTTTTTATCCCAAAATTACGTTATTGTCGTGTAGTTATAAAAACGTAAAATGTTGTAATGTCGTGTTACTTTTTAGCGCTGAAATGCAAATGATTGTACCACGATTTTCAACGCACGTGGGGATCACAAATACTGTAAAACAAAGAACGATCAAGTCAACAAACAACCTCGATAAAGGGAAAGAACAATAGCTTCAACCTGCACGGGAAAACTCAATCGCCACGTTTTCATTACCATTTCCGTAATAGTTTGATTTCACAACAAACACAACACAGACTAATTTTTCTTTCGCTGCTTTAAGGACACAACTTTGAAAACTTTTTTTTGCTGCTATAAAAAAAGTAACCGAACTCTCCTAACGTTGTTGTTGTTGAAATTGTTTCGGCAATTTCAGAATCAAAAGATCTGCTCATGCGCCGTAGAGGCATCCGCTGGCTACCGCCCCGATGACTGCTTTGCAAGTTGTGAGAACATCGCTCAAATTTCATATATTAAGAGGTTCGAATTCATGGCTTTTAAGGAGCTTGGGCGACCTGTGGTCATACCACAATGATCAAACGTGAATCCGCTGATTTCATTGACAGACAGAGCACTTCTTGACACTGTTCCAGGAATAAAAATGAGTTTTATTTTATAACTTCCTGGCCACCCGAGAAAACTTCTGCAGAGCATGAGTGCCCCAAGAAACTATGCATGTACTAAAAATTACCACCATCCCTTCCATAGATTTAAAACGGTCTATATTTTTTATAAATACAGTGATGCATACTGGACTGCGCAATTTTCCTTTATATTTTTACAGCATTTTCGCGACGCTCTGACAGAATCGAAATGCAGAGGGGCGGGGGGGGGGGGGGGGGCAATAAAAACTAACACTTGCCATTACTTAATTTTTCAACTTTACTTCCAAACGTAATGAACTTTGATTGGTAAAACAAATCAAACGGAACCAATCAGAACGACGAAACTTATACCGAAAGGACTTGTCTTGCTTAGGTGTCTCGCTCTTCACAGCACACGAGTCAGGATGCTTTGAAGAATAAGGTGAAAAGGTTTTTATTAAGCCTGTATGGGAACGTCTGCCATCAGAAAGTTGTCTTTGACAAAGATGTAAAAAAGAAATATACAATACGATGTTAAAAACTAATAAAACCTTTGTCGTATGGGAACGGTACGGCGCCCTATGATACCTATAACGTGATCGTTTGTAACAAAATATTGCTGTTGATAACTTAGGTAAACATTAAGTACTGTTGACAATAACTTAATCTTCAGCCAGGTAAAAAATAAACAAAACTAAACTAAACAAAACCAACTACATTAAAACTACTTCACCTACAAAATAAAGTAGGCTTTGCATAGCTTGAAATTGCGAATGAAACTAAAAGAGCTATTTGCCTTTACCGAACTCAACGTTACATTCTGGCCAGTCCCTCTCTTTCTTCACAGACTGTCACGTGAGAAGCGGCTGCAGTTTCCGCGCGGTCATTTTTCCCCGCGTTTTTTTTTCCTCGATCCACGTTAAGTGACAGAAACAAGAGACTGATCACAGGCTACCCAAAAGCGGCCAGTAAATATACAGTAAGCTTCGGCAGGTTTTTTTAAACTTAGTTCGTACAAACAGAAAGAGGAAGTTATTAAATGCCGTGAACATGTTAAAAATCTCTTTCTGTTGGCTTGACTTCATTGGCGTCGCAGCTTGGCCGCTGTTGCTGCGGCAAGATGCTGTATTCGTGATTAGATCACGTATTATTTATTTCGTCGTGGTCATAGGTCAACCAACTTGGATTTCTTCGACTTATCCAGCTCTTTTCTGAAATATTCAATTGTTCGGTTGAGGCCGACAAGCAAAGGTACCTGAAAAAAGGCAAAAAAATGTCACACTTAGCTAATTCTCTGCTCCGATATCAAAACAAAACATGAATGAATTGCCATGCCTTTTTTAACGCCAATTTTTAGAATCCGGCGATAACAATTAGCTGACGATTTTATTTAATCTCGCTACCTCTCTGCTCGATAATGTAGGAAATAGTATAGAGAATTTCACCGTTCATCACTCTAACTATAATTCACCAATGCGCCTTGTCTAAAGCAAATCAGTCATGAAAACTTCTATGATCTTCCAACTGTGAGTCATTACTGTAATATCTGTTTGCCATATTGATTTTCTTTAATGATTGTACATGCCTTTTGACGACGGTTTACCGTTTTGAAAACTTGTTGGTACTTTATATCAAGACCAAGTCTCCTTCGCAGCCGCTATTTGAGATGTCACGCAACGGTTCCAATCCCGCTTCTTTGGGCTGAACGTTGCGTGACATCCCAAATAGCGACTGCAAAGGAGACTAACCAAGACCGCAATATCCTGAAGTGACGAATTTCTTTATTCTAATCAACTGTTTGCTTATTGGTGCACTTACGTTGTAAGAAGAAAAGAGAAGTTGCATTGGTCGCTCTTACCTTTGGTTCCCAGCCAAGGATAGTTCTAGCGCGTGTGATGTCGGGCTTGCGTCTCTGTGGATCGTCTTCCATCTTCGCAACGTTCATAATTGGTTCCTCGCCACCTGACAAGATACCGCAAGACAACGTTTAACACTTTCAGTCCAGACAGGTGTCTTGAAATATCAATTGTCGCGAAGAGGAATAATGGCTTATTATTTAGTAAGCTGGATTGTTTGTGAACTAAACGGTCTGGGTTCCAGCTATTTCACGACATATAAAACCATTCCTTGTGACGTACAAAATGGTCTTCAGCCGAAACTTCAAATAAACGTTTTCGAAAATCAAAAAAGACACGACTAAAGAACAAATAGTAGCACGATCATAATATGTTTAGGCAAAAGTTATAAAATAGAAGTGGCAAGACTTCTGAATTGAACTGAGCAAGTCTTATGCAAAACGTTTGAAACACAGGATAACAAATGCTATGTAGCTCGCCTTGCTTATAAAGAAACTGTTGAGAGTCGGTGTTTTCGCGAAAAGGTGAAACAAATCTTGACAAAAAGCCAAAACCAGATCAGTGAACTCTTTAATCTTACCGACAGCATCTCTGATCATCTCTGCAAAATTCATTATTGTGTATTCTACTGGGTTTCCCTAAAAAAACAAAAAAAACAGAAAAAAAAAACAGGAATTAATTCTTACTCAAACCATATTGTTTCGTTTTCAGAGTCAACGTTGGAAAAGAAATCCACTTCCTAGAACTAGAGTTTTTTTTCAGGGAATTTCAGGGAACATCTGAGGACATTCCACACCTTGTACAAAATCGAAGACTTCTTTCATATTTTTTTCTTCTTCCGTATTTCCCTTTTCTCTTTTTCTTCTTCTTTCATTTCATATTCTTTCATTTTCATTTTCATTAATTAATTAATTAATTAATTAATTAATTAATTAATTAATTTTACATACATTCTCTCGACCTGGAAAGCTGCCGTCTAAAGATTTCAGTAGATTTCTCATTTGGAGACTCTTTTATGAAGCCTGTTTGACTAACAAAGGGTGTTTATACAACAAAATACCATTTACTTACTATGTTGACTGGTTCGGAGAAATTACTGTTCATCAGCAGGATAAGTCCATTGACTAAATCACTGAAAAAGATAATTCAGCAAAGGTGTATTCATACAAGAAATGTGTGCAGGGTTTCATAGTAAACACTGGTTTTGGCTTGCATTAAACGTTGTCCACTAAAGAAAATAACATAAATAATTCTAAGCTGAGGCTATATTCTAACCTGATGTATTGGAATGATCTTGTTTGCTTCCCACTTCCATATACCTGGAAAAAAAAAGAGCAAAACTTTTTAACTGACACAAATACGTTGTACATGAATCTTGTAATGTACGTAAAAATTGCAAATACAGACGGACCCCTTCCGTGAAGGTGGACACTTAGTGGTGGTTCCAGCCACTTAATACGACATTTTTAACCTCCCATACGCGGAACCCCTCCCCTAAGTGAACACTTTTTCAGGTCCCAAGAGTGTCCGCTTTCGCGAGGTTCGACTGTAGTGAGTTTTCTAAACAAAAGCAGTTTGCACTAAACAATTTGCAGCCGGCTTGATGAGTTCGTGCATATTACAGTAATGAATTTAGCAATAGATCAATGTAAAATCTGCACTGTGTGACGGACATATGATTAAACATACATTACATAACTATCTGATGTGAATAACCTGAAGTGCAATAAGCGTAAGATTCAAATAAACCCTAACCTGCAAGGTATTATAATTGGAATAAACGCCCGCGGTGTTTAATCGAGAAAATACGATAGCCCAACACCTGAAATGAGCAAAACGTCAAGCGAAAATTGAACATTTTCTTTTTTACCTACCGTTAATGGTTTCCCTTCTAATGCTTGCATGATAAAGTTACTAACAACACGGCCTGTTACAAGAAAGAAAAATACAAAAAGACACTAGGTTACCCTCAACTCGTCAATAAAGGCGTTAAACTACAAAGCCCATATATAGCCGACCGTTGCCAATAAGAACAAATTACACGCATAACACGAAAGAGTAGAGAATAGGGACAAGAATAGTTTAAAACAAACAACAAAAAAAGAGCAAAGCAGGACTATACCATCATTCATGTGCATTCTTGGTCCAAACGTGTTGAATATCCTGGCCACACGCACCTCAACTTTTTCCTAAGAAGAGGAACAAATAATAAACACTTCAGAAATGTGGCTCTGTGAACCAAACCTGATGGGCAGGATTTTTTTTGAAAGGCTAACTTGAACAAAAAAATAAGAACAGAAATCGCGATTTCTTGAACCTTCAAGGGAAGCAAAAATTGGTTCAAGAAATCAGGGTATAATTGTTGTGTTTGACTGAGGGAGAAGGAAAACACTTGTGGTTCGAGTAATCGGGATGATTAGAGCAATTTTCAATTGAGTGTCGTAAAACCAAAACCAAAGTAATTACTCTAGCCAATCACAAAGGACACAGACAATCCAGTGAACCAATCAAAACTCGAAGCAAATACATGTAACTGGCACGAAGCGCAGGAAAACGTGCGCGAGCGAGTCACGATTGGTTTTGGTTTTACTCCTGATTGGCTAAGAAAGTAGCGCGAAATTTTTAAGTCAATCACTAAGGGTAGTAATGCAAAACGAAAGCAAACGCAATTTACTTTCGACACTCAAGTGAAAACCGCTCTATACGTAACTTGCTATATCTAATAAAAATCAGAACACTCCCCCTGAATAACATGCAAAGGACGAAGAGGTTAACATGACGAAGGTACTCTTGCCACAGCAGGCTTAGGTAATAACTTTGAATTCGTGTTCTTGAACATGCATGACTTATGTACCGGTAGTTTCTAAATTGACAAAGCAGTGATTGCCATCGGCTTCGACTCATTTTACAGTATACCATTCTCACTCATTTATTATGCCGCTCATTGTCCGGCTTGAATAAGAAATGGGAAAAGATTGTGGCCGAGGCAATGAGCGACTGGGTGAGAAAGCACTATAGCCGTGTATTACGTCGCTGAAGGGGAGGTGGGAGGGCGAAAATTCGACCGGACTTCCCGTTTTCGTATCAAAGGGATCTTTAAATAAGGCGATTGCGCACGTGGTAATAAAGCATTACATATAACGCAACTATCTATAAACAATCAGGGTTACGTAATCCACGCACTTCTGAGTTCCGCGTCATAATTATGAATGAGAATAGTACGAGAATAGTCAGTCTGTACCTGTTTGGCGTACGCATAACACATTGTTTCAGCAACACGTTTGCCTTCATCATAACAGGCTCGTGGGCCTATGGGGTTAACATGACCCCAGTAATCTTCCCGCTGAGGATGTCTCTGAAATGGAGAGGAGTGGAACAGCATTTTAGATTAGTGATTGGTCCAAAAAAGCTGTTTTGTTGGATGAATTTCAAATGTGCAAATCATGTTGTAAATCAACATACCTCTGGATCTAGAATCCACACGGGAAGCGACATGAAAGAAGAAAGAGAACAGACAAAGCATAAGTCACTTGCTGAATGTTATGGAAAAACTAAACGTCATCTCCAGTCTTCCATATCTTAAATTTTTAAGGAATTTAAATTAAAATATGCAGGAACTTAAAACAGAAAGAAACCAAAACACGAGATTGCAAAGCTGGTTGATCGAATTTCTTAAATTCTCTTGAATATTCGACGCACAAACCTTTAGTTTTTTTCTTTTTTGCTTTGAGGTGGCAGTTTTGGGTTGGGGGGTTGGTTGCGTTTCAGTTTAGTGAATGAAAAATCCGAGAAACGAAACGAACAAAATTGTTCTCAAATTATAACTGTTAATGATGGTCAAAACCTGCCCCTACAGTAAATGCGCCAAAGACTGCATTTCACCCAAACAAACATCAATTGACATCGTCTCCAACCCAAAGTAGGAATAAACGTTGCCAACCCATTTTAACAGGAGAAAAGTGCCCACCCATGTACATGTAGTGTGATCTGTGACGTCACTTCATTACACGTACTCCTACAGTTTTTCCTTGAAAATCAGAGTGCAAAAAGTTTTAGAATTACAAACAAAGCCATTAAAGCAAACAGCATGAGGCATATACTGACCTCCATACACCTCTGATGTTGAAGCCAATAAAAGCCTTGCATGCACTCTCTTGGCAAGTCCTTTAAAATACAAGACGGCGAGGATTGTATTACAAAACTGAGACGTTCGAATTGACAGTAATTATATTGGACAGTGGAACCTCTTAATAGGACACTAAAGGCGCAGAGGTGATTGCCCGTTTTATGGAGGTGTCTGTATTTAATGTAGAGGTAAAGATTATATGAATTTTGGTTCTTTAAGACTAAGTGAGCCGTCTGTATTATGGAATTGTCCATAAAACGAGGTTTGACTGTACATATGTTCTTTGATAACGCTTTTCTGTAACACACAAACTCTGAAGTTCAAAACCAAACTAACGATTGCGTTTTTTGCTGCCCTCAATCATACATGTAACTATGGCGACAACCAACGAACCTTGAAAAACAGAAACAAAGGAAATGGAATGTCAGCTACCAATCACAGCCGACATATCTGACGTTTTGACCTGGTTGTTTCCTGAGAGGTCCGCTTAGATGATTGACGGCAGCGAAAACCGTAAACCGGTTCACCGGTTGATTGAGCAGAGATGGCATGTTATTGAAAAGCGCAATAAAAATATTTGTTGATCTGCATGTGAAAAACGTAATGCACAGGTGCTTTAGCTGTCGAAAAATATCACCACCCCCTCCCCCTCATCCCTGAAAAAGGTTTATCATTCATGGAAAATCGCGATTATTGTTTAGTGAGGAAAGCAACATCAAGAACAAAAAAGGTAATTTTTACTTAGTATGTGGGTCTGCTTTAATTTCAAGATCTTACCCAGCATATTTAGAGTTCCAAGAGTGTTTGTCTTTATTGTCTGTGAAATGAACACATGAAAACATTTTCATAAGTAATTATAATACTGTACAGAGCTTTTACGGTATGTAGTATGCACAGCAGTCAAATTAAGTCAAATTCAGTCTGTTAATTACCTTAATGGGATTGTACATATAATTTGGAGGTGATGCTGGTGACGCCAAATGATAAACCTGATCAACTGCCAAAAATAAAACATCATGAATACATTAGCCCTAAAAAGCTCCATCAAGGAGAGTGGTAAATTACCTTATTATAGGAATTTAACGATACATGTAATTAACGTGAATTTCAAAAATTCGCGTTAATTTCATTACGCGTACATTTTGTTCGCGTTAATGCTTTGTTATATTCCTATAATAAGGTAAGATATTTAATTATGATACTTATTATTACATATTTAATCATGTTGTGATACCAAACCTACCTTCTAATAAAAGTGGCTCAACTACATCATGATTTAAAAGGTTAAAATTTTCATGCCCAACCCTGCAAAGCCAAAATAAAGCGCATTTATTAGAACCAGACTTACAGAAATAATAATCTATTGCCTTAAAACCACCATACATTTGTCAATTTAACAGTACACTCCTATAGGAAAACTTATTTCAATAGTAAAATTAAATTCTTTTAGTCCCAAACTCAAAAATTATTGTCTTTTTTTATCAATTAACAAAATGTTCCTTTCTGTTGATGCATTAACACTTCTTGCTACAAATAACATGATCGTGTAGGTTTGAGAATTTGTGTTAC
This sequence comes from Oculina patagonica, assembly GCF_052425735.1. Lineage (NCBI taxonomy): Eukaryota > Metazoa > Cnidaria > Anthozoa > Scleractinia > Oculinidae > Oculina > Oculina patagonica. The sequence goes on from NC_135765.1 coordinate 21,856,084, forward strand.
ATCAAGACAAAAAATGGAACCAATTTGTTTAAGATGACATGTTATCTGCAGTGTATAACTATTATAACAGCTAAATAAATAGAGACAAGTTTCTAAACTTTGCAGTTTCAATGATTAACTCTTACCAGTGCTCGATATTTCTTTTTCTTCCTGTGAAAAAATTATCTACAACTGTAACCTATAAGAAAAAATGTATCCATTGTTAAGAATGATTCGATAATTACGTGTGCACCCAAATAACTGGGACATACGTTTACACCACATAATCAATTTTTTGACGCACACAGGACACACAGATGATGTTACTGGCACCATTTGAGGATTCTTTTCTAACATCAAGATTGTAACTTTGAAGGAAATTATTACGCCTTCCAAAAATACGTGAACTCTGAAATTAAAAACCCAATGAACTATTATGTCTTTTGCTGACATCAATCATAATTATCATATGACAGCCAACAAACCTTGAAAAACATAACCAAACAAAATGGATCGAAATCTACCTGACTCACGGCCGACAGACATGAACTTTTAAACTGGTTAAAGTAAACTTCTGTTTCCTTAGAGGTCAGCTAAGAACAACCCTCCAAGTTAAGAACATGTTTTGTTGGGAAAATAATCCTATTTAGTTGAACAAGATTACTTTTTCTCAAGAAACTGACCTTATGATAAATGTTGAAGAAAGAGTTTCAGAGCTTCTAGATTTCAAAATTTTCTGAAGGTCTTGCCCCCAGAACCCCCTAGCAACTGACCCCCTTTGCCTCTATGGCAAATGTCTGGTTACGGCCCAGCACACTTAGGTTACTTATTGAATCAGACATGCAGATTGCTGTATAGCTGCCTAACTTAGATTAACAAGAGATACTAACATTAGTTTGACACATTGGAATAATAAATAGGTAAAGGGTATAGTGGTCATTAAATACTGCACCTCATGGCCTGCCATTAGTAAAGCATCAACCAGATGAGATCCAACGAATCCTGCCCCACCTGTTACCTGGCAAAATAGAAAAATGCTTCTTTATTAATTAATCATTGACATTTATATCATAGTCTATTTAACAATTAGACTACAAGCCCAAGTTTTCTATGAGCAAATAGTCAACGAGGCGCAGCCGAGTTGACTATCGCTCATAGAAAACGAGGGCGAGTAGTCTAATTGTTTTAGTAGAAACTCTAAAGGATTGCAGTCCAAAACCTACAATATTGTGCACTTTGAAGACAAAAAATCAAGAAAATTTACCGCTTAAAGAGCTACGCGAGCGCGCGACTGTTTTCTATCGGCGAATAGAAATCAGTGGGAGAACCAATCAGATTCGCGGATTTCCATTAGAACACAGCTGAGTTTTACTAAACAGCATTATTATTTGGTTACCAGTATCTTACAAAGCCTGGCATCGTCTTGTTTAAAGTAAAACACAGGTAAATGATGCAGATCTCAAATTAATCATTACATGATCGATCTACAGTGGGAAAGGTGAGATGGAGAATGTCTTGAAATCTTAACAGATATACTGTGATGTAATTATTAAGCAGATCATGAAAAGTAAACCTGGAAAAATCACCCTGTCAGGCAGTCCATTGTGGTTTAAAAAAGCTGCAAACAGCATTATGACAACATGTTTCTTTTTTTGGTTTTTCATAATTATACGGTGTGTTACAAGTTTTTAACAAGTTATACAAATCTGCAAGCCAGCGGGCCATGTGAGGCATGCTGCGAGTCATGCAAGCCATGCAAACCATTCAAGGCTGCATTTTACATTTGTATGTTATGCCGCTGTGACCGAGACATCCAAATTTTTAAAGTTTATATGCTTTAACAGTACAAGCATAAATAAATGTATGATGTAGTGTTGCCCTAACCAACAAATGAAAGCTAACCGCGAGCAAACTGGAGTGGAACGAACCACAAGCAAACTGGAGTTGAGCTTTAGAACCGCAAGCAAACTGGAGTGCAGCTAACTGCAAGCAAACAGGGAAATCCAGCCTAAAATCCCAACTTGAAAATCCAACTTGTCAGATCCAAGACCCATCGAAGAAAGTGGTTTGCAAAGCAAAATAAGCTTGTATTTGAATAATATTATTTTATTAGTCTGACTATGTCTTGCATGGCTCACACGGCTCGCAACAGTGGCTTGCATGGCTTGCAGATTATGTAGATCCATTTTTAACACAACATGTATGCAAGCTTTTCAAACCAGAAAGATTTCAATCATTCTTGACTCAGTCTATTATATCTCAGCTGTTTTGTTGTGTGCCTTTATAAGTCTATGGGACAGAATATACATGTGCATGTTGCCTTAATTAATATGCTGATCAATTCTATTTTATCCTCACTGGCTTTAAGCCTTAATGTTCCTCTTTCCATACACCCAAAGACATTTATTTAACTCCCTGAGTGTGACAAGTTGCATGACTTGTTATGTGATATCTAACCACATGAGTTTCTGTCATTATTGATGATTCAGACAATCAAATGTATTTATGCGTCATTGCACAACCGGTGCTCTCAGATTACAGGGACGTCGCAGAACGGTGTGAGACTGGAAGCAATTGGCGTGTTTGATTCTAATAAATTATCTCTCAAATACTGAAATGCTGTTTCTTACATGGTCGCAGCGGTGACCGGATTCACGCTCAATGGAAGAAAATGACATCGGGATTTAGCTTGCCGCCGCCGACACCATTGGAAATTCATGATCAAAACGCCGCAGAGAAGTGGAAAAAGTTTAATTTGGCATGGAACAGCTATTCGCTAGCCACGGAGTTAAACAAGAAGTCGGAAAAGGTCCAAGTGGCCACTCTCCTTACAGTCATAGGAGAAGAGGCTCGCGATGTTTATTCCACATTTACAGACTGGGCCGAATAAGGAGACCAGGACAGGATTGCCCCAGTTCTACAAAAGTTTGCCGAATATTGCCAGCCACGTAAAAACGTCCCATTCGAGCACTACCGATATAATCGTCGGACACAAGAAGTTGGAGAAAGCTAATGACCAGTACAAGACTGCACTACGTAAGCTAGCAGAGGGAGGTGACTTCAACACAATAACCCCCCACATAGAGGCCCAAGGTGTCATTGCCCAAGTGACCACGCCCACCAAATGGATAAGCTCCATGGTCGCCGTTCCAAAGAAAAATGGAAAGCTGCGGATATGTCTTGACCCTAGAGACCTAAATCATGCCATACAAAGAGAGAATTACCAAATCCCGACAGTAGAAGACATCGCAACACGCCTTCATGGAGCAATACTGCCTCACCTGAGAACTACAGTATACCCTGCATCAGTACCAAGTGAAACCGCTGGCCCGCGGAGGTCACAGCGACAAACGAAGCCTCCTGGGTGGCTCAAAGACTATATCACCCCCTAAGGTATGCACGAGACTACCCGGTGAGAAAACGTGGAGTCCTGGAACATGCACAGCAACAGCAGGACCCAGGAGCTTCAGGGTTCAAGTAGGGAACGCTGTTTACAAGAGAAATCGAAGGCAGCTGATGAAGACAGGCGAGCCAAACAAGGCTACCTTGCCAGAGGACGTGTGTTTCGATAATTCCCGGACAACCTGACACCCATAAGAGACGAAGCCGAAGATACTGCCTCACCTGAGAACTACAGTATACCCTGCATCAGTACCAACTGAAACCGCTGGCTCGCGGAGGTCACAGCGACAAACGAAGCCTCCTGGGTGGCTCAAAGACTCTATCACCCCCTAAGGAGAACGTTTTTTGTTTGAGACCTCATATAGGAGTCTGTCTTGGGGGTACTTGGGCAGCACCTAGTTGCCAGGATCTACTCCACTTTCAAGATGCCAGCCATTTTGAAAACTCCTCGCCAAGAAAATCCTGGGGATGAGGTTGGTACTTGGGATTTCAAGTGACAGGGATGATCAAATGAGGGCAAAAATCAAGCCCCCCTAAAAATCTCTAGTAAGAGCTTGAATTTCTACCCCTGATCCTCCCCATCAGTTGAATCCTGAGCATCCCCTCCCTAGTGTGAATTCTGGCCTCTTTGGAACTAGTGAGCTGTCATAGCTATAATAGAGGTGACCAAATTATGGAGGGGTCTGTAAGTTAAGGAGAGTTTCAACTGAACATGATAGTACATGTACAGTTATTATAACTGGTATAATAGTAACCGCCCAATGATGTTTGACAGCTGGGTCTATATATATAGCCATTGATCCCTAACAAAATGAAACAATTACAAATTCTCTTTAAACAAAGGACAACTGACTTACTAGTATTCTTTTTCGATCTTTTTCAGCTAAATATTTGACTGGAGGATATTTCTGCTCCCTGTTTGTCAAAAAAAAGAAAATACTGGTATATGATAGTCATGTTATTGAATAATCTTATCACACAAGAACATTTCAACAGCTCACATTCATGAATGTCTCAAGTAACATTACATGTAAGGTAAACATAAGGTAGAACTTTGTGAAGATATGTATTTCATACTATATGTACATGTGAAGAAAAGCTCAATGCATTTCTAAGGTTGTAAATTAACTAGCAGTGTATACTGTCCTGTAATACAAAATTCAGTGCACAACTTGTGGTTTCCAAATAAAATGTTTCAGGGACAAAGTCACTTTCAAAAAATTAGAAGAACAACCATTTTTGGAAGGCAAATTTTAATCCAACAATAATTAAGCACCACCCGCTGAAATGTACAGTATTGTGCAAAAGTAATGCAAACGAAAAGCACGAATTTCGTTCTTTGTTTTCCCGACATTTCTTCGAAATTTCGCTCGCTAATTCGGGACGAAATTCGCAACGCTTTAAGCGATATATCGCTAGAACAAAGGCCGATAATTCAACGAATTGTCGTTACTACAACGACAATTCGCGGCGCTATGAGCGATATTTCGCTAGAACAACAACGACAATTCGCGACGCTTGGAGCGATGTTTCGCTAGAACAAAGACCGATAATTCAACGAATTGTCGTTAGCACAACGACAATTCGCGATCAAAAGCGATAGTTCGCTAGTTCATTAACGAAATTTCGTAACACAGCTGACGGCAGTTCGCCGGTCTTCAAGTTAAGTTCGCCACGCGATTGACACGATGCAATGTCATGTAACTTGCACGAAAAATGTGCTGTTAATTGTTCGGAAATGAGCTTCGATTCTTCTTAACATGAAGCTAACGGTATTTACTAAAAGCCATTGATCAGGTGAATAAGTCGCAAAGATGATACGAGTGTCGCACATGAAATTTGCGAGAAGTTTAAGCAAATTCGCTGCAGTTCGCGGCGGTTCGTTGTAGATAAACTTAAACTTACCTCATCTATAAAGACTCCGAATCCATTTCGTTACGGAAGCAAAGCCCAAACACATTTTTAATATGAGTCCTCGTACAACTTGAAACTTTTGGCATGATTAAAGTTAGCGTCCTTCGGAGCAAATGACTTTTAAACTGCCAAATGTGCTGATACTAAATGAAACTGTTGCTATGGTAGCAAACAAAGCACAGAGCCTGTGAAGGGGACTGGGGCTACATCGGGAAACATCGTGTGTGTTTATACACACTTATCATTGCGTTCGACAAAAAAGTTTGCTTTCGAATGAGTAACAACTAGGTTTTGTTAGAATTGGGATGCTTATGATTTGTGGAATGGCTTTGACAGTTAAGTTCCTGCTGGAAACTAGCCAGGTGAGTTTGTTTTAACCTTTGGTATAGATTGTAACATGAATTTACAAAAAAAAAAATTGCCCATGTTCTCAAGCTAGCTGTGAAGAACGTAAGATTGTGTATTTTTCTTACAGCGAACTTTGCCGTAAAAGCAAACACCGACAGAAAGAAATGTCGCGCGAATGTTCGCAGCGAATTGTCGAGGTGAGCGAAGTATCGCGCGAAAGGTCGCAGCGAATTGTCGAGTTGAGCGAAATGTCGCGCGGAAGATCGAAGCGAATTGTCGAGGTGAGCGAAGTATCCTGCGAAAGATCGCAGCGAATTATCGAGGTGAGCGAACTATCGCGCGAAAGATCGCAACGATTTGTCGAGGTGAGCGAACTATCACTTCGACATTTCGCGCCGTTCCAAACAATAGGTGTCACGATAATTCGCTGAAATTTCGAAGAAATATCGCGTCACGCGAAATTTCTTCGAAAAGCTCTGAAAAGCCAGGAAATTCGTCGAAATTCGTTTGCATTACTTTTGCACAATACTGTACATGGCTACACAACTTGATACAAATGCAACATATCGACTTTATAGTAAGAATATCAACATTATTGATAGTTTAATGTAGACAATTTTCTTTCAACATACTTGTTTTCTAAATTTCTTATTCTGAGCTCCAGTGGCTTTAATTTCTCATTGAATGTCTGAAACAAGAAAATAGATACTTATGACGTGTATTTCAATCAATTACATATTGTTCAAAGTTATTTTTAACCTACATGTAGAAATAAATGTACATAACATAAAATAAGGTAGTTTAGACAAGCCTGTGTTTGAGCTTATCGCCCTTACAGCCAGAGCTTATCCTGGTTTCTGCAAGATTTTAAAAGAAAACTACCTTGTATTGCTTCAACCACACCCCCCCCCTCCCTGGATGGGATGCTAGCTAGTCCATCATAGGCTTAACGGTACCCCCAGCAGTAATTGGCCGTACCCATGGGGCATTATGTGAGAGTAAAGTGTCTTGCCCAAGAACACAATGCAGCGTCCCAGCCCGTGCTCGAAAGCCGGGCTACTTGACTCGGAGTCAAGCATGCTCACCATTAGGCCACCACGCCTCTCACAACTTATTTTAAACCTGTGACAAATTCTTTCACCTACTTACAGTGAGCAGCAACTTTTTTAAAAATTTATTTCCAAATTGACGAATTAATTTCTACAATTTAATAAGCAGTCAAATATATATGTTGTGGTTTAATTTTTTATGTGGTTTAAAATTTTTCAAACCAGTTTGATTTTTATTTTCTATTGTCTCATATTCATTATCATAATCTGAAACAAAGGGAAATAAAAATCAAACTGGTTTGAAAAATTTTAAACCAGAGATAAAATTAAACCACAACATATACATGTACTCTCTGTACAAAATGCAAAATAATGTGTTTTTCAATTACTTATGCCTACATCCTTAAAAAAGCAAAGTACAAACCAAACTCCGGTTTTAAATCAGACTTATTTGACCTCGACTTCATTTTGACAACAATCATACGCACTGGGGCAAAATATTTATTTTTCTGCCCACAACTTAAATTAATTAATATTTTGCTTGCATTTCCTCACCTCTATATTATATTTTTCTAGATTTCTTTTCAGATCATCCAACGTTCTTTGGGATATTCTGTTTGAGCAACAAATGAACATTGTTACATGTAAATGTAGTATAGAGATTTACTCCAGGCTATTACCCAAGTATGTAGGTCACACTGGGAGGATATCACCGATTGTCTTTCTGGTGGATCCACGATTTTTCTAGGGAGGCTTGCACCTAGCGTGCAAAGAAGTTAGTGTCCGCTTGCCTGGAGCTAGCGGATTTTGCAGTCATATGCATGCTAGCGGAGGTTACTTGACCAAAGCTAGTGAAGCTTTAAAAGCATTGTGCTTATGGGAATTTTTTGGGGACTAGTGACCTTTGGGCTAGTACATCCTGGCTACAGCTGCCCAGAGGGCACACTGGAAGATTCCATTTCTTTGCACCCTGGGTGCACCACTAAGGAATGACTTTGCTGACTGGTTACGTAAACAAGTTTTAAAGGCGAATACAAAGAAGAAGGCCATTTCAGGGGGGTGGGCACCCCCTGCACCCTAAACCCTTTCCTCTGCCCATGAACCAAGGATTGATTATTCTTCTGCACTTATGTCCAGGATTGATCGTAAGTATTGTTTAATAAGTACTTCATGTTTGACTATGTTATTTGGCATTTCCATATTACTTCATATTTGACAGATTTTGGAGTGTTTTGGTGAACTTTAATTAATGAGGACACTTTGTGATGCCTGTCATGAGGAACGTGCATCTCATTAGCGTTCAATCCTGGACATATCTGTTCTTCTGGTAGGGTCCTGAGCTTGGAAGAATTAATATCAAGCTTTTATGTATGGCCCTCTTTTCAGTACTCTTGCCTGAATTTTCTCAGCTAGTCGGCTTGGAGATTATAGAAAGGGGAACTCCATGAAAAAAAGTTAACAAGGTATGATTGAATCCGTAGGATACGATTTAACACTACCCTGACCCTTCACTCCCCTCCCCTCCACCCCTAAAAAAGGTAACCTTTTTGCTGGTTTGATATGAGTAACATGTTCCTTGTATAAATAGACAACTCTAAGGTACACTACAACTTACAGAAGACAGTAAACTTAACTGAGAAATTCTGATCGGTAGTTGTTCAGGTCAGCATTTTGCAATTTATAAACAAAAACCAATATGAAAAATTACACATTCATGTTCAGGTGTATGTGCTGCTCCAGACAATACCCATACTCCCATATGGAGGAATTTTGCTTTCTTTTAAACCTCCTCTCCTTTGAAAATTCCAGTTGATCTTCATAGTAACTTTACTTAAAAATTTTGAACTTTCAAACCCTCTGCCCCTCAGAATTTCTAATGACCCCCTGTGGGATACAGGCCGTATGGATATTTTCTGGAACTACAGTCAGGGCTCGAGACTAACTTTCTTGCTAGCTAGCCTATTGGCTAGTGACAGCTTTGATTACAATAGCCAAAACCAATTTTTCTACTAGCCAGAATTCTCAAGCTTATTTTGTCATCTTCACTGGCTCTGTTATCATTATCTTTAGGGTTAATTTTAGGTTACTTTTTTGGTAATTTCAGCTTGTCCACAGTCTTTGATAATTTTATACGTGACTACAATACTTGAAATTGCGAGTTCTTACTTCTATTCTCTCAGAGTCACTTTTGATAAATGGTTTCCTTCCAATCAAATTCCTGAAATTTTAACTAGCCATTTTGGCTAGTGAAAGCCCAGAACCTACTAGCCAAAACTGCATTTCTACTAGCCTGTGGCTATAGTTGGCTACCGTCACTCTCAGTGCAAAACCTCTCTAGGCTTCAGTATATAATTATTTCCTCCCCTTAAGTTATATTTTAACCACTGAGCACTTATAATTAATGTGGGTGATTTGAGCCACAAACCTTTCTTTAACACAATCTAGCCAGTCAGAGAGCTGCAGAATTGTTTTGTTTTTCTTCACTGCCTTGTCTAATCGCCCCCTAACCCCAAAGTTTTATAACGGCGACTAATGGATCAAATGTTTTCATGTTGTCAACCAATTCAGAGAGAATTCAAAGGCAGTAATAAAGCTTACAGCAACCCTACTTTAGCCAAAGTGATTACTTACAATGAGAAAATAAATAAAGCCACACGATTATCGTATGAACATGTTTATAAGCTCATAAGCAAGCAAGTGGAACACGTTCGTTTTATTGTTGATATTGACGTCAATATAATCGCAAGCAGCATTGATAAGCAAAACTTGTAAAATGCCCTTACCTTCCTTCATTCTGTACAACTGTCCTGTTTCGATTGATTGTAGCCCAGCTAACTAGAAATCGACAGACATAAGGGCAATTATTACTTGAAAATAGCACGAATCAGCTTCGAATGAAGTCGACGTAACCAGATTACACGTGTGACATTCAATATCAAGAGCACAGTCCACGTTATCACAAATCCATTCACTTACCAACTAAAATTGTTCCAAAAATGAATAAAACGAAGATTTTGAATTTCCTGTTGAGGAAGGAAAACGCATCTATTCCAATTGCCATTGTAAACACTCAAGTTTCCTGTATTGTTCCTTTCATTTTGGGCGATAATAAATTTTCAATGACCTCACACTCTTGGGATACCAATCGCGAGCAGAGGACTGGAGACGAACACTGGGGACTAAGATTTATCACGTGAGTACAGCGGGAAAGTCTGAAACAAACGAGGGAGAGTTGGCTTGAGTTACTGGAGTTAGACTAGCCTGCGTAGCTGGCGGTATTATTGGGCAGAGTTAGACAAAGTTAAACTGTTTATAGTCCCCAGTGTTGGTCGCGATCGAACGCTGAGTTCGACTTTTCGCCGTCTGGTTTTTTATTCCCGAGCGCAACCTGGGGAGAGACAAAATACCTGTGGGGACGGGGCTGGTGCGAACTGGTGCGAAAAAGCGTCGGGGAGGGGGATCGGGAAGCGAAAAAATAAATAAAAATAAACAAATAAATAGCTATAACAGGAGATGTGTAACACATGAGGACCTAGTCTATGACCTCGCTTACCACGAGTCTCCCATAGCTAACTGGTTAAAACGTCCAACCTTAATCTGGCTGACTCCCGCTGGGGGGTTTAGAAAGTTTTTTTTTCTGAGTATTCAACTTGAGAACACTCTTTCATTTATTTTCACATGTCATTTAATACCACTCCTATTGTCTGCATAACCGACGCTGAACTTCATTAAAAAAAATTAAAACGAACTTAAAAACTTCTCGGCCGTTTAAATTTTAAATTTGCACGACTCGGGATAGCGTGCTGGTATTGATCGAGCACCCACTCGTCAATTCGATCTCAACGAGTTCGTTTGCATATCACTGGTTTGTTGGCTTTTCAATATTATTTATTATTATTATTATTATTATTATTATTATTATTATTATTATTATTATTATTATTATTTATTATTTATTATTTGTTATTCGTCACAGGTTTGTAGGATCTAACAACATTTTCAGGTACAGAGGTTTACCTGAGTATTTTACAGGATTAGATTGCTGAGCATCTCTAGCTGTTCGAAGATGAAACGTTACGAGTCACCTTTTCTGGTCACAAAATTGCAGTTTTTAGATCTTTTTACAAAAGAAAAGAGAAACAATAAGTTTGAAACGCGTTATGTTTAGGTATAATAATATAACCAAACATCAGTTGGCTTGAAAAAAATCTCATTTAACACAACCAGCGATTGAAAGGTTTGTGTTGCTCAGATTCAAATGTTGCATAAAAAACACAGGATATTACAGGAAGCAAAGATCAGGAAGCAAAGAGCAGAGAAATGATACAAGGAAATAAACGTTTAGTTATTAGAGAGGTAAAGCATGACGTTTATTTTTCCCGCAAACGGCAAAAATTTAACTTCTGCCGTCTTCCGTTTGGCGTTCACATGCGGAAATGAGTAGTTTTGTATTTGTTGTGAATGTGGGATTTTCCCCCCATTTTTTTTTTTGAGGAATTAATTTTAGAATTCCATAAAAAGGTAACAAAATGAAAGGTAAGCTCGCGTTTGCCGTTTGCCGTATAACGTCATGGTTAATCTCTCTATTGACACTTTAGAACGTCAGCTTACGTGGTCGCTTTTGAATGTTTGTGAAAGCAGCCGCCGTTGTCAAGGTTATGAAAAGGTTCCCTGTATCCAGAAGTCCCCATTTTAATGCAACCATTAATCATCAACGTCGATTAAACTGTCATGGACAAACAACAGAAAGACCACGTTTTCAACATCACCCACACGCTCAGTTGTCCTTATTTAAGTCAGACAGTCGTGGTATCTTCACTAGAGAAAGTCAAATACAACAAGAGAGACTTAGTAGCTTTTACTAAAAAAGAAAACTGTAGCTAGCTGAGCGACTGTTTATTTATTGTTGACAGGTTTTGATAAATTGATATTGGATGCCTTAATACAACCGGACAAAAGAAATATCTAAAAGGTAAGTTAGAGCCCCTAGAATACTGAACAGACCGACATTTATGGTAAAATTTAAACCTGTTTAAAATTTATAGATAATTCTTTGCAAAATTGTCACAGGAACTCACCTAGAATGAAGTATGCTGCATAAGGTGATGTTGCACCAGACGATTTTTTTTACGACGAACGTTCCAGTAATGTAACATTGTTGCGAATTTTTAACGTCGTGTTGCTAAAAAAATTTTTCTCGACACGTGTAAACATACCGCAGCCGCACAAATGTGTTAAAAGTTGTCCCGTGTAACTTGGATTTAAAAACCGCCATTAAATTCGTCTTGTGTAGCAGCGCATTTAGACAGCGTATATGCATGCTTTTCAACAGAAAGCCCTTATTTTGTATCGTGTAGTTGATAGTGTGGAGCGCAGTCAACTTACAAATGCGCGCGTTTGGAAAAAAATATTATTGTCTGAGTATCAGGTTCTCGTTGGACTTCTTTGCAAAAGAAAAAAAAGCTTGAACCAACACAAAATGTCACGTTGAAACATTTTTATCATAATCTAATTTAAAATCAATAAGTTTACGACAGTAATTTTGTATATTGTTTTATGACATGCAGTACAGAAAAATACAGAAAGGAATACTAAAGAAATTTTCAAATAGACGCTTGTGAAAGCAATCGATGTAACTGTTAAACTTAACGCAATTTTAAACAATATAAAATTGGTAAAGTTATTGAATTTAAACAGAAAACATCGACAACTGAATGACACGCAACACCAATAAAGCATACTGCACACTAAATGCACATCATATTAAGTCTATAAACCAAAAGTGAATAGTAGTGAAAATTAAAAACGGCGGCCTTGACAAGAAATTTGTCGATACACCGATAAAAGTTCGAATTCTCTGAAGGTTTTTTTTTTCTTTTTTCTTTTTGGTTTCATGGGGAGGTTGCGAGAAATATTTTACTCTTGAATCTCAAGATCTTGCCCTTATTGGCAACCCCCGCATGACGAAAATCAGGTAATTATTCTTACCACGCGACTTTTAAATTTCGGTTAACACGTGGATGGTAAATAATTATGAATAAATAATTACACTTGTGCACATTATAATCTATAATGGAACATATGCTACAAAACGATTTTATTAAAATATGATGCTATCAAAATAACAATAATACTATCTGCATTAACAACTTATAAGCTAAAAAATAAAAGATCATGTTTCACATTTAATTCCGATGAAATGTGTTTTTTATGAAATAATCTTCTTATGGACAGGTGGCTTTAACGAGGCATAAACAGCTACTGAAAGTGTCAGTATTAATATAGTGCGATAATTAAAATGGTCACCGAAACCTTTCGTTTAGTTTAAAATTGTATAGATATACATAGCATAAGCATACCTATTGGGTAAAAAGGCGTATTCGTTGTTCTCTTCTTGCTTGTGAAGAGATACAAATTGCGTTCGTCTGGATAAATATTTAAATTTCCTCTGTTAAAACAAAGAAAAGCAAAGAACTAAAATAATTGTTTATTATCTTTCCTTTGTTTGATGTCATGAATACTATGTGCCAAGCACGCGAGGGTCGTACTAAGCGAATATCGGCCCTTGCTGTTGACCAAACGGATCCAGCACAACAATGACTGCATAAAGAAGATCGAGGGCCGATATTTTCTCATTATGTTACTGTGCAAGTCTGGTAAATAAGATATTTATTGCACGACTTTTTAATTGTAAAAGAGCTGCAGAAACTTTAACCGGTCCAATACTTAGGAAATATCGGACCGGCAATAAAATACTCCGATTGGCTGATTTACGTTATTGGCCATTTCATCTGTTTTGGTCGTGTAATAAATTGTTCGTCTGTTCAGTCAATACTGGATTTTATCCCCACGCACGCATGTGTTTCTGATATTGCTTATTGAATACCATTGAAACGAAAAAAAATAAATATAAAACGAAAATTTATTTTACCTGCTATTAAAACAAACCATGTGTTAAAGCTGCAACAAGTTTATAAAATTTTTCACAGCTGGCGTGGAAAAACACTTTACAGCTGGATATTTTAGACGGTTGAGACTTCACACTCTCTTCGTTAAAAACTCCAAGCATGTCTTTCTTGGTACAACAACAGAGACTAGTTTTTTTTTTTAAGTAGGATTCTTTAAGTGCCGTTTGCGGCTATTGTAGATGTTACTCGTAAAACTAATTACACAAGTAAGTAAGTAAGCAAGCAAGCAAGTCAGTCAGTCATGATCAGTCAGTCAGTCAGTCAGTCAGTCAGTCAGTCAGTCAGATTCCAAAGACAAATTCATTAATGCAATATCCAGTACAAATATTCAAGATCAATTTGAGACCTTTAACTCAAAACATTTTGCTTCACTAGAGGAAGAAATTTCCCATTTTAACAACATTATGACGTTAACGGCTAATTTAAGTCTAAAAACGTCAAGAAAAACACACAAAAACAACAAGCAGAACAAGCCATGGTATGATTATACTTGTCGACAATTAAAGAAGCAATTACAAAATCTTGCTAAGAAAATTAGTCCGACAACCCAAAGACAATTGCGACAAGAGTATTTTGTTCTCAAAAAGAAATATAAAAAACAAGTTAAATTGGCGCATAAAGAGTACAAAAATCAACTTATGAATGAAATAACTGCATTGGATTCTAGACACAGTCAGGACGTCTGGAAACAAATCAACAAACTTAGGAAAAATAATACGGTTGAGGAAAAACCCCTCATCTCCCCAGAAGACTGGATACGGCATTTCCAGGAGTTACTATGTGATAACCATGAATCTCGCGCCAATAATTATCCAACCGATGACGAAGAATCTCGCGAAGATAATAACCACACGAATAACATGGATGATACAGAAGTTCTGTCAGTTAATGACATTTTAGGAATACCTATCACATCGAAGGAAATACATGAACATATTTCCAAACTTAAAACAAAAAAAGCAAGTGGCGTGGATTCTATCTTAAATGAAATGATTAAACATGGAAGATATTATTTATTGCCTTCATTAGAAAAAATTTTCAACGATATACTTAACACCGGTAAATTTCCTACCGATTGGAATATTGGGGTGATAAGACCCATTTACAAAAAGAAGGGCGATAAACGCTCGCCAGCCAACTACAGGGGAATTACTCTAACAAGTTGTTTAGGAAAATTATTCACCTCAATTTTACAATCAAGATTAAATAAATTCATCGAAACTCACAACATTCTCAACCCAGAACAATTTGGATTTAGACCAAATGCGAGAACAACAGATAGTCTTTTTATTTTGCAACAACTCATTCATAAGTACACTAAACAACATAAGAAGCTTTATGTTGGTTTTATTGATTATGAGAAAGCTTTTGATAGCGTATGGCAGTCTGGGTTGATTTATAAGTTGCAACGTTACGGTATCAAAGGCAAATTCCTAAATGTCATTAAGTCCATGTATTCTTCGATTAAGGGTTGTGTTCGCATAAATAAAAACACAACAACGGATCTGTTTTCATGCAATAAAGGCATAAGGCAAGGTGATGGATTAAGTCCAGTTCTGTTTTCTTTGTTTATGAATGATTTACCAGATTACTTTAGAGTCAACAAATGCAAAGGGGTAGTATTAAACAATCAATTACTTAATTGCCTAATGTACGCAGATGATCTATTAGTATTAAGCGATTCTCCAGAAGGATTGCAACAATCACTTGACGTTATTCATAAGCACGCTCAAGAATGGAAGCTAAAAGTAAACACCAAAAAATCAAACATCATTGTATTTAGTGGTAACGGTCAGAACAAACACAAAAAAGATTTTAAATACGACAATGAAACTTTAAATATTGTCGACAAACAAACATATCTAGGCATAGAAATGACATCTTCTGGTCGTTACACCTATGCAAGAGAAATAATTAGCAAAAAGGCTACCAAAGTTATTT
The DNA here is from genome assembly GCF_052425735.1 of Oculina patagonica. Lineage (NCBI taxonomy): Eukaryota > Metazoa > Cnidaria > Anthozoa > Scleractinia > Oculinidae > Oculina > Oculina patagonica. The sequence continues at coordinate 21,871,685 of NC_135765.1, forward strand.
CCATCATTAAACGATTTCTATCCAACATTGATTCATCAACAATTGTGATACGAAATAAACTTTTTGATGCTTTAGTTAAACCCATACTTTTGCATGGTTGTGAAATATGGGGACCCGAACTTTTATCATACAAAACACATTTCGATAAAAGTACAATTGAACAAGTTCACATCCGGTTTTGCAAACAAGCATTAAATGTACCATGGTATGCAGAAAACGTAGCATGTAGAGCAGAACTAGGTCGATACCCTTTAGCAATAGACATTAAAGCATCTATCTTATGCTATTTTCAAAGATTAGAACAGAAGATAACCAATCCCATATTAAATCATGCATTTCTTTACGCCAAAAAACATACTAAATCTGTTAGTTTATTAAATGATGATGAAGCATTAGGAATTCTCTCCGATAATGACACATCAGCCCCACAACTTTCAACGAATTCTTGCTCTAAAATTAAACATAGATTAAGAAAAAATTATTTCCAAAATTGGTCAAAGGTCCGAAATTGCGCGTCAGTTAGCTCTAGAGAAAAATTCACTCACAAAGAAGTTAAAAAAGATTACCAATTAGAAGAGTATCTCACTACAGTTAAAAATCCAGCGCATCGAATAAAAATAACTCAACTAAGATTAGGGGTACATTCCCTACGCATACAGACTGGAAAATATGAAAATGCAGGAGCATCCATACCAGTTGAAGAAATTGCTTGGTATGTAAGGAAAACCACATAGAGGACGAACAGCATTTTTTAATGTATTGCAAAGGGTATAATGATATTAGAAAAGAGCTTCATTCAATCGTGTCACAAACTGATCCTCGCTTTGTAGATTTAACTGATCATGAAAAAATAAAGTACCTTCTTAAACTAGATAATTATGCTACCTCTAGAATCTAGCTAAATATATCTTCCTAATGTTTCAAAAAAGAAAAGAAGTTTTAAATTGAAAGTTATATCAATAAATAGTTGTATAAGTAATAGTCCAATAATTACCGTAAACGTTTGCATTGTAATTTCATTGTTTGTTATTAAGTAATTTGTTAGCATAGTTGCTATAACACCTTTATTGTAACTAGACCAATACCTCCCTTTGGAGTGTAAGGCACAATAAAGATTTACTGTTACTGTTACTGTTAGTCAGTCAGTCAGTCAGTCAGTCAGTCAGTCAGTCAGTCAGTCAGTAAGCAAATATGTAAGTAGGAGGTGGGTAGGTAGTATAGGTCGGTAGGTAATTATATGAGTAGCGTATAGACCCAAGTAGTATACATGATCTAAAAGCGACTTGATTATTGAAGAATTCTAATTCGTTTTAGCAGCTTTATAAATGCCACGTGTAGCTAAATAGAGAGACGAAAGAGACGATTAGAAACAGATCAGTTTAAAATAACTACAATACAGTCGTCGAATAAAGATGAAACTTTTACAATTGAAATATTTAGCTTGTTTGCGGACGAGGAATTACGTTTTGGCGGAGACTGACATAGTTAATTTGCGTTGTTTTGAGAATGAGTTGAAACATATTGTTAAAATAAAACCGATTAGATTCAAATAAGTGCGACATTTGTTCACGAGATATTATAGTTGACTTTTACTGAACAAAAAAAAAATTATATAGGGAAATCATCGAAGATCCAAAATTTGCCTTTTCCGTTTTTACGAGGAGAGCCTCTTAAACTACAAATTACAAAATCGAATCCAAGCTTAATCAGCAATATTATTAATGATTGTAAGTACGTCACTAAAAGAGGTAAGCGGACAGAATGCTTAATTACCTAATTATATTTAATTCTCTATTACTTTGCTATGGCGTAACTGATGTGGTTGGAGTTTTAATTTGTCATTTCAGTAATTTTGTCACTTAATTTATTACTCGCCCACTAAACCTATTAACAGTCATTTGTTTTTCTCATAAAAAGGTTTTTCTTAAAAAAACAATTAAGTGGAACAAATGTCAAATAGCCCTCAATATGACTCCGGCTTCGTTTTGGGGAGTCCGTGAAGTTAACTCTGTCAGTTAGATTAACATTATTTTTTAGCTTCCTAAACCAAGCTCTTGCAAGCTGGGTGCCTCAATGGTGACTACATACTACTAAAAAACCAGACCAGCATAGAATCTGACATATTTGCCAGGTACTTTAAATGCATAATGTTTTGTATTCCAAAAAGAAAGATCTTGATATTAACAAGCCATTCTTTCGATGATTGAAATGACAAAAATACCAAACCTGCATTTCTTTTCGCTGTTTTAACGGAAGAAAATAGATGCAATGATAAAACAATGCATAGTGATCACTATATACAGTCTCGAAATATACTCAGCATGCTGTATTGCTATATTTTCAGGTGTATATATCTGTTATTTGACGACCGTGAGGTCCGTATATGGAACAGTTATAAATGCCGTACATCTGGTGATTGAGTTCGGCCAAGGACGTAGGTTAGCGAATAACATTTTTATTTTTTTCCTGCTTAATACGTTTCACAGTCATCGCTGTTTAGTCACAGCTTTGTACTGAGATCATTAATTTGTACTTGAATACCTTAAGTTAAAAAAAATGCAGGGAAAAGTATTGGAACTCGTATTCGTGTAGAGAAAAGAAAATGTAAGATTAAAAACAGGTCTTGAAAAACAAAATTCAGCACTTTGCAAAAGAAAAAAGAAGAAAAGCTATAGCACACTCCATTTTATTTTCAAATAATAAAAAATCTAATTGGGATTCTTCGACCATAAATTAGTATTCTCTGTAAAAAAGTGAATTTAATCGAAATACAAAACATGGCCTCTCAGTGATGTTGTTAAAACTCTGTGTTTTGTTTCAAATCAATTTTATCGCAACAGTCTTTTTTTAGTTAACAAAACCTTCTATCAAGAAACCGAAGTACAAGGTAACTGAGCAACGATTTCTGATTTTCAATTCCACCAAAACAGGCGTTACGTAAGTTAATGAACGAAAGCTTTTTAGTCTTTGTTTAATTTGTTATTAGTGGGAGAATTTCTATGCAAAACCACTTTTACTTTACAAATTCATTTTAATAAATAAGCTCGCGGCAATAAATTAAGAGAAAAGTAGTTAAAGAAAAATTAATTCACTTTTAATAATTTTATAAGAACTCGAGTTTTTTATCAGCGAAAGGTCAACGAGGCGCCGTCGAGTTGACCATCACCCAAAGAAAACGAATAATCTAGTTGTTTTAGTACATACTCTTAAAATTTCATTCTACAGCCTACAATTTTGTGTATTTTTAATGCCAAAAAGTTAAAATAAAAATGAAAAAAATCTCCTTTAAGAGCAATGGCGCGCGATTGTTCTATCAGTGAAAAGACAATAATTTAAGAACCAATCAGATCTGTGGATTTCCAATAGAGCACGTTGAGCGTCAAATAAAACCTTATTTTCAATCTTTGGGAATGATTTGACCGAAATTTAAATGCTAATCAAAGGAAGTTTAGTAAATTTGAATAATCGTCTGGTTTTATTTAGTACTGACATGTTCAAAAGGCTGTTGCGCGTCAAAATTAGTATAACAAAAAAGGGGAAAGTATAACGTAATGTATATATAGTTCACGAGGCTTTAGATCATAACAATAATTATCAAAGGCTCCTTAGAGCGAACACATTCATATTTCCACTCAATCGCTCTCAAGAGCAGGCTCATGCTGTTTTTGTTTTAAGGTGTCAAAACGTCGCATAAAATATAAAATTTGGTCACTGATGAAAAGTAATACGGTATTCACCGACGTTATTCTTATTGTTTCGTGACTTATAAGAACCCACAGATTGCAACTGAAGAGGTGTGAAAATAAAATGTATGCTGGGCAGACCATCAAACGAAGGAGGTATGAAAGAAAGATAGCAAAACCCAGGACGTGATTCGCATTAATTTCACAGCGTGAAAAATATATATTACTACACTGCTTTGTATTTCAAGGCGTGATTTGATTTCATGATCCCCATGTCACGCCCGGAGCGAAAATTTTACAAACAAGAGTGAGTACGAGGTCAATAAAATTTTGAATTCACGGCGTGAATTCTTCAATTGTGTGCGCTGCATTTGACCTGTACTGTGGGTGGCGGATGAGAATAAATTAATCAGCATTTAACCACAACCATCCATGCAATTTTATGCTTTGCGTCAGTACATCACGCGAGAGTAATGTCTCTACATAAACATCAATTTACGTAAGAGCATCTTTTTGCTAGAACCATCCACTGGTATTACTGATCATACTCAAACGTACTCAGAAAGGTCCGTGAAGAAGTATAATAGATATCGATATCGTCGTCTGAATATTTAAGTCTGCCAATTAGTCAAAAATCCCCCCAGGTGAATCAGAGTTAATATCACAGCTTCCAAAGAATGAATCGAACTCGTACGGCAGTTATTACGTCACTACAAGTTGTTTTTTTATGAGAGCAGCACTTGGTGAGTGCAGCAGACGTCTCAGGACAAGACAGATAAAGGATCTAACACACAACTGCTATCCTTACAGGTACTTTAAATGTTGTGTTTGACGTTTAAAGATAGCTTCTTGATATTACCGAGTCATTCTGTCATTGAACTATAAGACAGGAAAATTTACCTGGAAAAATTTACCAATACAAACTAAACCTTTGCTATGTTGATATATAAAAAAAAAACATGCCGTTTAGATAGCTGTTGGGCGCACAAAGCTTAGTGACTTTTGTGTTGATTCAATAGATGGCACGACTTTGACTTAGTAGTCATAGTGGTGATGAGGGGCGGCCCCAGGAACCAGTGAAGCGAGGCGAGACGGGAAGAGGGAGTGCGGCGCACGAAGCGCACAAAGATCCATCCAGGCTTTGAAGTGTATGGGAAAAGTGATTTCAATAAAAAAAAAAACATTCTGTCGATGCAGCGCTCTTATGAACGTACATATATGCTATGTCTGAATACAGCCTCCTTTTAGTTTTCTTTTTAATGTTCTTAAAGCTGATAAACCTCTTAAACAAACATTGTCATACTTTTAAAGAAAAGTAAACTAAAATACCCAATCGATAGGTGCATGTTGATTTTATCGCCTCACGCTACGGATTTTGTTGTTGTTACTGAGAGTGATGGGCATAATGCATCGACGAACAGGAACAATTTAATATGTACTCTTTATAAATTCTGACGCTGACTTACTTGAGCGTAAACAACGCTCATAATGTACAATTTAATATGTGTTTTATGGCAAAATTTTGGCTCACAGTATAAAGCGTTATTGAGCAATAATCATATTCGTGTGCGTGATGTCAAAGTCGTTATGGCTAATTGGCAAGTTAGATTTTTTGTTATACCTTTTTTTAACAAAAAACTTAAATTATGCGAAAATTAAAGATAGGTCATCATCCTCGTTTACAACAAAACGTCGCGATTTATTTCGCTGACACGCTAAGCCGTGAAAAAACTCTGCAATTTTAGGAAATGTTCCGCTTAACTGCAAGTCCATTAGATCTGTTTACTTAGTTCTTTCTTATCTTGTGAAGGGGCCGACCTCAGAAAGCCAATATCCGTGGGGTTTTGATAGAAAAGCTACTCTTCATTAGAGTATAAATGATTTATATGACACTTACGGAAATTTACGCTCAAATTTTTCGTGGCACGCGATGATGTCGGAACCTTTCTATTCTGCAGTTTTCTACCGAAGTAATTTTATAACAGGAATTATTAAACCTCATGGTACTTTTCAAAGCATGTCATTTCGCTCCCTGGAATAGCTGATAGAACCCTCGCCTCCGGCTCGGGTTCTCTACTCTCGTGAACGAAATGAAAAGGGCTACGATCTTTATCATATAGCATAAAGACATAACAACCGAGGCTTGTTTCTTTTTAAATTTATATCAGGAGAAACCCAGCCAAATCGATCGATTGGTGTTCGCATGCGCAAAGTATATTTCTGTTAGACTTGGAGTTTAACAGCAAGTCTGAAAAGTAATTAGAAAGTGCGATTAATAATGTTTTCAGAGATGACTATTAGGACGAAATGAAAATTTCACAATAAGCTGACTCCAAAATAACTCGGTAATATTTATGAGTGCCAGTCCTTCAGAGAGATAAGTGCAGTCTGGCAGAAGTTTACTGTGATTGGGTGAAATATATCATTTAATGCTGCTGGCGTTTGTCAGAGTGATTTGTTATTTTGTCGTTTAACTTGCCACAAGCCTATTAAATAAATTCACTGAGTCATTTCGTACTTTTTTGGAATATATGATGATTTATTAAATAGAGCCGCTACAAGCTGTTCATATGCTTAAAACACCAAGCCGTTGTTCACTATGTAAAAAAAGACGAGCATAAGATCTTGGACATTAACTGACGCCATTTTCAGGTACTTGATACGTCCACTGGTTTTGTTTCTTAGACCGGCCTTGATATTACCAAATCAACGATTGAACTAAAAATGGGAAACTTTTTCCAAAAGTGAAAAAAAAAAAAAAAATCGCAACTGCAACGGAATCAATTTGGTACAGTTGATATTTGACTGACATGGTGATAAATGTTTATACTCATGCTGATATTGTTTTTCTTTATTTTCATGATCATCCACAGAATTCGAAGGCAAAAGCACAACTGTTTCACAGTAATTTTATGGTTTTTTATTAAGATACTGGTTATACGTAAAATGCTAATTATATACAGAGCGCTGTTGCCTTCTACAAAGCAACATGCTTCAGTGCCCGCAAAATTTTTACGAGTCGAATGCTGTGAGATATTTCGAATGAAAGTTAGTGTGTTCGCTCCTTTTCTCTTGTATCTAACCGCATAGTTACGGTGTTTTCAAGGTTTTACTCTGTCACTACCGGAGGAAGCATACAAATCACCAGACTTTGCAATGAGTGAGAAATGTGAGAATTGCTTGTGCGTATGATTTTCGGAGAAGGAAATCACCCAAGGCAATGCGCGCTAGATTGTGATAGTGTGTTTCCAAAGAGAGAGAGAGAGTGATCATTGGCTACCAATGACCAAAAATTGGTTTCCTCTTTTCTCAACAGAACTACAATAGAGCTACAAGAATACAGTTTGTGACAATAAAACGGTGGTAGAAGGTCTTCGTTGCAAGCCCTGGAATATTTTTTTCATATTTAGTGAAACACAATCAACGTCAAAACAAAAATGGTGAACTTAACTGCAGAGGGAAACCACACGACACTTCAAGAGTTATACTGCTTGCCGAATCTAAACAAACCACATGAAAACATGATTATTTCATCATTTAACGTACTTCTGTCCATCGCTGCATTTTTGGAGAATGTCCTGATCATTCTTGCTCTTCGAAAGGTGACGTCTCTTCATCCTCCATCGAAAATTCTGTTTGGTTGCCTTGCCTGCACCGATCTCTGCGTGGGTCTCATCACACAGCCCCTCTACGCTCACGGTTTATTGACCCCAGTACAATCCAAACATTGTTACTTATCTGAAATTCTTATTAAGACGATAGGTGTAATTTTTTGTGGAGTTTCTATGTTGACAATAACTGCAATAAGTGTGGACAGACTTCTCGCCCTGCTGTTGGGGTTGAGATACAGACATGTGGTAACTTTGCGGCGTATGTGGGCCCTCGTTGTTACTTTTTGGCTTTCCATGACTGCTTTTGCAATATTATCAATTTACAGCTACCGTGTTGCTACATACATCATGTTCATAACGATGTCATTATGCATAGGAACCTCAACCTTTTGTTACACGAAAATCTATCTGAAGCTTCGCCATCACCAAACTACGGTACAAGAACATGTTCACAAAGGACAGCCAAACGGAGGAAGAATTCCACTGAATATAGCACGATACAGAAAAACAGTGTCTAGTGCACTATGGGTGCAGATAGCATTACTTGCATGTTATCTTCCATTTGGTATAGTGGCAGCTTTTATTGCTGTTACGGGTGAACGCACGCCATCTCTGGCGCTCGCCTGGGATGCAACAGATACTTTTCTTATGGGAAACTCGGCCTTGAATCCATTTTTGTATTGTTGGAAGATGAAGGAAGTAAGACAAGCAGTGAAGGACACCATCAGACAGTTGAAGTGTTTCTCTTCATAACTGTGTCATGCGCCCACAGAGGGACCACTTATTGACATCACGCCATTAATCGATAAAGAAATTTGCTGGGCAAATAGAACGACTATGTCGAACCATACGTGAGAACAGCGCAAATTTCCAGTTGATCCTCCTTTTACTTGGTCGGCTCATTCAAGGTCTCGATTAACAGGCGGAATATACAGCCTGAATATGACAACCTTAGACTCCGATGCCGCCACAAGGAAGAAAACATCTCACATAAAATACCGGGGAAGATACAAGGACAAAACAAACTTCGTGTTCGTGAACAAACTTTCAATTCGTCCCTTTATAGGCGGGGGGTAAGACACAAAGGATATAAATAATTTTAACAACCAGGGCTATGCAAAAAACGCACGACATAGACACGTCAAAATAATTTAATATCAAAGCATAAATTCAATATAAGCCACAAGCTTATTCTGGATGAAAGAGATTGACCATTGGAAGTAAGAAGAAAAATAACGGAAAGAGGTTTGTCGGGCCGGGGGCGGAACCGCTAATCGCTGTTAATATGGACTTTGCTTTTCTTTCCAGTATGTTTATTGCAATATTCATCTCTCCCTCTACCCCTTGTTTCCCTAGTTATAAAGTCCATTTCACGGTTGCCCTGGAAGCTTCGATGACATTATTAGGCCCTTAAAAATACATATTCCACATATTCCTTACTACAAGCGACATCATTAAACCTTAGTATTTTCTTTTTTAGTGCCTAAAAACACAGCAAAGTTCTAAGGACAAATGACCTCATTAGACCGTTGTATTTTCTTGTTTAGAGACTTAAAACACAACCAGATTACTGATTAAAAATGACATCATTAGATCTTAGTATTGTCTAGTTTGGTGTCTAAAACCAGGAACCAAATTTCTTATTATAAGTGACAACATTAGGCCAAAGTATTTTCTTGTTTTGTGTTTTAAAACAAAACCCATTTTCTATTTGTTAATGACATCATTGGTATTTTCTTGTTTTAAGACTAAAAACACAACCAAATTCTTAATTGTAAGCGACATTATTAGATCTTAGTATTTTCGTATTATTTTAGTAACTAAAATCACAACCAAATTTTAAATGACGTCATTAGGCCTTAGTATTTTCTTGTTAAGAGACTAAACAAAGTCCTGATTGTAGATATTGTTAGACTTCAGCATTTTTTAATCTTAGAGACTACAAACACTACCAAAGTCCTGAATGTCATTAGACCTCCAATTTTTTTGTTTAATGACTAAATTAATTAAATTCCTATTTATAAGTGACTTCATTACACCTCAGAATTTCTTTTTTAGTGATTAAAATAACATTATCAGATCACCCTAAGTATTTTCTCGTAGTGTGAAGAAAAACACTACCAAATTCATAATTGTTAATGACATCGTTATAGACCTCAAATGTTTTTTTTCTTATTTAATGGTTAAAAAGGAGGGGACAGCTCTGTTTCCACTTTTTATCAACAGCAGTACCCAATCAATACATAGAGGATATTACACGGCGGCGCGAAGATATGAATTTATTATATAAACATCAGTGAAATACCAGGAAATCTTTCGCGCGAAAAAATCATATCTTCACACGTGAAAATAACATGTTATTTTCACATGTGAAGATATCGATTTCGAAACATTTTCTGACAAGTTTGCCCTGTTTCAATGCTGAATGAGCCAAAGTAAATCGATATTAAGTCGAAACATCTTCGGATCTTCCTCGGCAATCTTCGGCAATCTTCGGCAATTTTCGGAAAATGTTCGGAAACATTCGTACGACCTTCGGACAACATTTTGCAAATCTTCGGAAATCTTCGGAAAATGGTCGGCAATCTTCGGAAAATCGTCAAAAACATCGTAATTAGTAGGTTTATATAATAAACAGAATATTACATGGTTGCTTGGAGATATGAAATTTATCTTCTCGTGTTCAAATCGATATCCCACTCGTTCGCTGCGCTCACTCGTGAGATATCGATTTGAACACTCGAAGATAAATTTCATATCTCCGCGCAACCATGTAATATCCTCTATTTTATTTTTGAGTGGTAAAGCAATATTTTACTCATTCGCTGCGCTCATTCGTAAAATATTGCTTTTACCACGAGAAAATAAAAATCATATCTTCAAGCCACCGTGTAATTTTCTTTTTATTGTATAGACAAAAATCATGCATGAAGTAAAAGATAAAACATTTTTATAAATTAAAAGCTTAAGAGGCTGTGTCTGTAATACTGGTCTGCCCGATCTGGCTTGTTAAATAGATTTCGCTCTTTTCTAGTGTGTTGCAAGACTTTCATGTCCTTATACTAAAAACACAATTCACTTGACCGGATCATTAATTTTTTTCGAGTTTTTAAGGATTTTCGGTTCACCCGAACGAGCACTTGTAACGACCACTGTCAAGGCTTAAATTTACCACAACTTTGAAAATTAATTAAAAAAGAACTAACAACTTCTGTACCAAACAAACACCACAGCCTGTTAAATTATGCCTTTTTAATTTATCACACCAACTTTCACGAACATTGAGCTCGAATCAAGCTAGCAGCAAAACATTAACGACACCCCTATCACACACCTTGATGAAACACTTGAAAACGGCTCAGATTCAAACTTTATTTTTGAAAAAGTGAGGCGGTCTACTTAAATCAAACCAACGCAGCCGAAAAGTATATGTAATAGAAAATGTTCCTATCGAAAAAAACCTTCTGGTATCGTCTTAATGAAATATTTACAGCTGTGTAAACTTGCCCAATTTCGAAGATCTTCATGTTTGCAGCCATACATTTTGAGGGACTCGTCAGGACGAGGAGTTTCATCAACTGGCCTCGCAGACATACCTAACACCATCAAAAATAAACAAAGATTAGATATAAATGCATTGCAGTTCAACTGAAAGAGAATAAATCGTGTTTAAAAATGGAAGCTCGACTTACATTTCAACGATTTCTACGGGCGTAAGGTCATTCTTGTTCGAATTTCGCTTGATGGTTCCACAACAAATAACAATATTTGACACGCAGACTTTGACTGAATGTAGCGTTTGAATCAGTTAAAGGTAGTAACCTCGTGCTTTCCCTTCTTTACCGGCGTACAGCGAAGTTGTTTTCACGACAAAACAGCAAGCATCAGGTAGAGAAGACCAAACTGACATGTTTATCGATTGGTCGGTAATATACTTCATGTATGGAGTACCGTTGTGTACCGTATTGTGCCTCATACATGAAGTAGTGACCGACAGGCCGTTTCTTCAGCTGTTTCTTCGACGTTCAACGTTTTGCGATGGAAAAGCGCATTTATACAGCGTATATGCATGCTTTTCAACAGAAAGCCCTTATTTTGTATCGTGTAGTTGATAGTGTGGAGCGCAGTCAACTTACAAATGCGCGCGTTTGGAAAAAAATATTATTGTCTGAGTATCAGGTTCTCGTTGGACTTCTTTGCAAAAGAAAAAAAAGCTTGAACCAACACAAAATGTCACGTTGAAACATTTTTATCATAATCTAATTTAAAATCAATAAGTTTACGACAGTAATTTTGTATATTGTTTTATGACATGCGGTACAGAAAAATACAGAAAGGAATACTACAGAAATTTTCAAATAGCCGCTTGTGAAAGCAATCGATGTAACTGTTAAACTTAACGCAATTTTAAACAATATAAAATTGGTAAAGTTATTAAATTTAAACAGAAAACATCGACAATGACACGCAACACCAATAAAGCATACTGCACACTAAATGCACATCATATTAAGTCTATAAATCAAAAGTGAATAGTAGTGAAAATTAGAAACGGCGGCCTTGACAAGAAATTTGTCGATACACCGATACAAGTTCGAATTCTCTGAAGGTTTCTTTTTCTTTTCTTTTTCTTTTTTCTTTTTGGTTTCATGGGGAGGTTGCGAGAGATATTTTACTCTTGAATCTTAAGATCTTGCCCTTATTGGCAACCCCCGAATGACGAAAATCAGGTAATTATTCTTACCACGCGACTTTTAAATTTCGGTTAACACGTGGATGGTAAATAATTATGAATAAATATTTACACTTGTGTACATTATAATCTATAATGGAACATATGCTACAAAACGATTTTATTAAAATATGATGCTATCAAAATAACAATAATACTATCTGCATTAACAACTTATAAGCTAAAAAATAAAAGATCATGTTTCACATTTAATTCCGATGAAATGTGTTTTTTATGAAATAATCTTCTTATGGACAGGTGGCTTTAACGAGGCATAAACAGCTAATGAAAGTGTCAGTATTTATGTACGTCGTGCGATAATTAAAATGGTCGCCGAAACTTTTCATTTAATTAGTTTAAAATTGTATAGATATACATCATTATACATCATAAGCTTCCTTTACCCACCGGGTCTGGTGTTTGGTAACAAAGGCGTATTCGTTGATCTCTTCTTGCTTGTGAAGAGATATCTGAGTTCCGAAAACAAAATTGTGCGTCCCCACTCTGGATAAATATTTAAGTTCTTTCTGTTAAAACAAAGAAAAGCAAAGAAGTAAGATAATTGTTCATTATCTTTCCTTTGATCGATGTCATGAATACTATTGCCAAAAACGCGAGAGCTGTACTAAGCGAATATTGGCCCTTGCTGTTGACGAAACGGATACAGCACAACAATGACCGCATAGAGAAGATCGAGGGCCGATATTTTCTCATTATGTTACTGAGCAAGCCTGGTAAATAAGATATTTATGCATGACTTTTCAATTTCAAAAGAGCTGCAGAAACTTTAACCGGTCCAATACTAAGGAGATATCGGACCGGTAATAAAGCATTCTGATTGGCTGATTTGAGTTATTGGCCATTTCATCTGTTTTGGTCGTGTAATAAATTGTTTGTCTGTTCAGTTAATACTGGATTTTATCCCCACGCACGCACGTGTTTCTGATATTGCTTATTGAATACCATTGAAACGAAAAAAAAAAAAAGGAAAATTTATTTTACCTGCTATTAAATCAATTATTATTAAGGAATGGAACAATTTGCCAAACTATTTGTTCGGACACGACGTTAATGTAAATATTTTTAAATCAAACCTTAAAAAGTGGATGAACATTCATTAATTATATGCCACAGTACCAGATATTATAGATATTTTAGATTTTAACTTTTAGATTGTTAATTATTTATGTAATAGTTTTTCAATAGTTTTTTAATAGTTTTTTAGGGGACCTAAATAGGGATGACCTCATGGTCCGCCTTTTAAGATACCACTTGTGTGATACCATTTGTGCGTTTTTGAATAAAGTATTATTATTATTATTAACCCTTACCATGCTAAGTCCGGATTATTCCGGGATTCAACCACTTCTGACGTCACTAATTTACACGTCAGCAGATTTTTGTGATGTGCAACTTGTAGAGTTTGGATAGATCTTTCCACAGGAGTGTCCATCTTGAACAATGACTGCATTCCGACAAAGCTATTGGAAAAAAACCTGATCAGTTTTTGGTATAAAATTGGTGCTAAAACAGGCCAATATACCCGCACTTGACCATGGTCTCCTTTCCAGGGTTTTCCATTGATTAAGATCAAACCTTTTCAGGCCATGGCCAGTAGAAAGCGTGCACAGAATAAAAGATAGAGAGAATAAGAAAGCAGAGAAAAACGAAAAGGAAAGGAGCAAGGAAAAAAATCGGAACGGTTCAGCAAAAAAGAAAGTTCAAATTTTGGCTTATGCACATGCGCCAAAGTAAAATGTTGTACATTGTTACATAGAAATTTCATCAAAAACTTACTGCAGTGTCAGAAAGTGCACTTCTAGCAAAGTTAAGAGAAATTTAAAACCGTAGAGCCAAGAAAATCGATTAACGGTGAAACAAAACGCGTTTTTTGGAGTAATTTCAGCATATTAAGGGTTAAAAACAGGTCTTGAAAACCAAATTTCATTACTTTGCAAAAGAAAAAAGAAGAAAAGCTATAGCACACTCCAGTTAAATTTCGAATAATCAAGAATCTAATTGGGTATTATTCTGCGACCATAAATTTATTCTCTGTAAAAAGTGAATTTAATCGACATACAAAACATGCCCTCTCGATGTTGTTAAAACTCTGTGTTTTGTTTCAAATTAATTTTATCGCAACAGTTTTCTTTTAGTTAACAAAAACTTCTATCGAGAAACCGAAGTACAAGGTAACTCAGCAATGATTTCTGATTTTCAATTCCCCCAAAACAGGTGTTACGTAAGTTAATGAACGAAAGCTTTTTAGTCTTTGTTTAATTTGTTATTAGTGGGAGAATTTCTATGCAAAACCACTTTTACTTTACAAATTCATTTTAATAAATAAGTAAGCGGCAATAAATTAAGAGAAAAATAGTTAAAGAAAAATTAATTCACTTTTAATAATTTTATACGAACTCGAGTTTTTTATCAGCGAAGACCAGCGAAAGGTCAACGAGTCGAGTTGACCATCACCCAAAGAAAACGAATAATCTAGTTGTTTTAGTACATACTCTAAACATTTCATTCTACAATTTTGTGTATTTTTAATGCCAAAAAGTTAAAAGAAAATGAAAAAAATTCTCCTTTAAGAGCAATGCGCGCGCGATTGTTCTATCAGTGAAAAGACAATAATTTAAGAACCAATCAGTTCTGTGGATTTCCAATAAAGCACGTTGAGCGTCAAATAAAACCTTTTTTTTTCAATCTTTGGGAATGATTTGACCGAAATTTAAATGCTAATCAAAGGAAGTTTAGTAAATTTGAATAATCGTCTGGTTTTTTTTTTATCTAGTACTGACATGTTCAAAAGGCAGTTGCGCGTCAAAATTAGTATAACATATAGGGTAAAGTATAACGTAAAGTATATAGTTGATGAGGCTTTAGATCGTAACAATATTATCAAAGGCTCCTTAGAGCGAACACATTCATATTTCCACTCAATCGCTCACAAGAGCAGGCTCATGCTGTTTTTGTTTTAAGGTGTCAAAACGTCGCATAAAATATAAAATTTGGTCACTGATGAAAAGTAATACGGTATTCACCGTCGTTATTCCTATTGTTTCGTGACGTATAAGAACTCACAGATTGTAACTGAAGAGGTGTGAAAATTAAATGTATGCTGGGTAGACCTTCGAACGAAAGGATGTATAAAAGAAAGGTAGCAAAGCTCAGGACGTGACTTGCATCAATTTCACAGCGTTAAAACAATATATATTACTTTACTGTTGTGTATTTCAAGGCGTGATTTGATTTCAGGATCCTCATTTCACACCCGGAGCGAAAATTTTACAAACAAAAGTGAGTACGACGTCAATAAAATTTTGAATTCACGGCGTGAAATCTTCCGAATTGTCTGCGCCGCATTCGACGTGCACTGCTGGTGGCGGATGGGAATAAATTAATCAGCATTTAATCACAACCGTCCATGCAATTTTATGCTTTGCGTCAGTACATCACGCGAGAGTAATGTCTCTACATAAACATTTACACAAGAGCAACTTTTTGCTAGAATCATCCACTGGTATTACTGATAATACTCAAACATACTCAGAAAGATCCGTGAAGAAGTAAAATGGATATCATCGTCTGAATATTCAGGTCTGCCAATTTGTCAAAAATCCCCCAGGTGAATCAAAGTTAATATTCCTTCTTGCAAATAATGAATCGAACTCGTACGGCAGTAATTACGTCACAGCAAGTTGTTTGATTTATTTAACAAATAGATTTCATTTTGCCGTGCCTCTGTTCAGTTATAGATCAAAATGTGGTACGATAAATAAGGATAGCACTGAGTGAGTGTAGCAGACTTCTCAGAACAAGACAGGCATCGAATCTGAGACAAGTGCTGTTTTTCAGGTACTTTAAATGTTTTTTTTTAAAATATCATCTTGATATAAGCGAGTTATACTGTCAGACCAAATTAGACAGGAAAATTTACCTTTAGGAAAATTTAAACTGAACCTTTGCTCTGTTGATATAAAAAACAACATTCCGTGCAGATAGCTGTTGGGCGTACAAAGCATACTGACTTTTGAGTTGATTCAATAATAAGTACAACTTTGACTCGGTAAGTTTATATATATGTCGGTGTCATAATAATATCTTTTATTTAGATATGATAATTTTACAGCAGAGCTTCGGCCTGTTGTGTTTCAGGGAGTTTCTTCTCAGTAACAAGACAAGAAATCAATTTTTGACTTTTAAAAAATCTATGGAAAAGAGGTTTAATTAAAAAATGTTCTATTGACGCAGCGTTCTTAAAAACACATATATGCCATGTCTGAATACAGCCTTCTTTTGTTTTCTAAAAAATTCCAAATGTTTGATGTTCTAAAACCCGATAAACCTCTTTAGATAAACATTGGCATAAGTTTTGAACAAGAGTAAACAAAAATATCCAATCGATAAGCGCATGTTGACTTTATCGCTTTACGCTACTCACCTCTTTTGTTCTTACTAAAAATATGTAATGGGTATAATACATCGAACAAAGGAAACAATTCAGTACGTGTTTTATGAAAAAAAGTTTGCACCACAGTATGAAGCGGTATTGACTAATATTTCTCGCGAACGTGATGTCGAAGTCATTACGACTAATTGGCAAGTTAGCTTTTTTTGTCATAACATTTTTTTAAACAAAAAACTAAAATTATGCAAGAAAACGACTATTTATCCTTCTGACGAGCTATGCTGTAAAAAAGCCGCAGTTTTTTTCAAGGTTTCGCGTAACTTGGTGCCAGTCCATTAGATCTTTTTATTTAGTTTTTTCTTTTCTTTTCTTTATGAATAATTAATAGTTTAGTATTTACGACAGCTGCTGCAAGCTGCTAATTACCTTTATGAGTTAGCCAGGATTGTCGCGGATATTTTTTAATGAATAGACATGGCGTATGCGGTCAATTATACGTCAGTTTTCCCGTGGCACGCGATGTTGTCGCAACCTCTCTATTTTGATTTTTTTCCTAACCAATTTTATTAAGGAGTAAAATCTCCCTTTTATGTCTATTCATAGCATGCCATTTCGCTCCCTCGACCCTTGCCTACGGCTCTTATTTCCTACTCTCCTTAACGAAATAATACATGGCTAGCTCTTGGCTATGATCTTAAAAACAGCATGGAGACATAACAACGGATGCTTTATTTATTATTAATTATAATTAAATCAGCGAATAGATCGAGTGGTGTTTATCTTTGCATTTGCAAGGCAGATTTTTATTTTCGGTTTGGATTCAAACAGCATGTCTGAAAAGCACTTCCGGCAAAAGTTCGATTAATAATGTTTTCAGATGACTATGAGGAAGAAATAAAAATGTCACAATAAACTGACTCCAAAATAACTCCTCAATAATTATGATTGTCAGTCCTTCAGGAAGATAAGTGCAGTCTGGTAGAAGTTGATTGTGATGAGGTGAAAGATATGTTCTAATGGACACTGCTGCCGGCGTCCAACCGGTATCTGGAAGGTCATGGGCTCGACTCCCGTTGTGAGGTTCAGAAAATCTTTTTTTCTTCTGTATTCAACATGAGAACGCTCTTCCATTTTTTTTCACTTTATCCAAGCCATCATTTCACCTTTCATTTAATACCACGCATTCTTGCTCCTTATACGGACTGTCCTCAGTATTGTCTGCAAACCGACGCTGAACTTCCTTAAAAAAATAAAAATGAACTTGAAAATTTCTCGGCTGTTTTAAATTTCGTAGCACACTCAAGTGTGATCTCCACAGACCAAATTTGTACGACTCGGGATAGCTTGCTTGTATTGATCGAGCACTCACTCGTCAATTCTCAACGAGTTCATTTGCATATCACTGGTTTGTCGGCTTTTCATTATTATTATTACTTATTATTTGTTGTTCGTCACAGGTTTGTAGGATCTGACAACACTTTCAGCTACAGAGGTTTACCTAAGTATTTTACAGGATTAGATTGCTGAGCATTTCTGTTTGAAGATGAAAGGTTACGAGTCACCTTTTCTTGTAACGAAATTGCAATTTTTAGATCTTTTTTACAAAAGAAAAGAGAAACAATAAGTTTGAAACGAATTATGTTTAGCTATAAAAGTTGTAACCAAACATAAGTTGGGTTTAAAATCTCATTAAACACAAATTTAGGGAGAGATAATCAGCTATTGAAAGGTTTGTGTTGCTCAGATTCAATTTTTGCATTAAAAAACATAGGATATTACCAAGGGAAGCAAAGAGCAGAGGAATAATACAGGGAAATAAACGTTAAGTTATTAGAGAGGTTAAGCATGACGTTTATTTTTCCTGCAAACGGCAAAAATTCAACTTCTGCCGTCTGCCGTTTGGCGTTCGTACGCGGAAATAAGTAGTTTTGTGTTTGTTGTGAATGTGGGATTTTCCCGGCCCCCTATTTTTATGAGGGATTAAATTTAGAATTCCATAAAAAGGTAACAAAATGAAAGGCAAGCTCGCGTTTGCCGTTTGCCGTACTGATAACGTCATGTTTAATCTCTCTATTGACGCTTCAGAACGTCAGCTTACGTGGTCGTTTTCGAATGTCTGTAAAAGCAGTCGCCGTTGTCAAGGTTATGAAAAGGTTTCCCTGTATCCAGAAGTCCCCATTTAATACAACCATAAATCATCAACGCCGATTAAAGTGTCATGGATAAACATTAGAAAGACCACGTTTTCAGCATCACCCACACGCTCAGTTGTCCTCATTTTAGTCGGACAGTCGGGATATCTTCACCAGAGAAAAACAGGTACAACAAGAGAGACTTAGTAGCTTTTACCAAAAAAGGAAACTGTAGCTAGCTGAGCGACTGTTTATTTATTGTTGACAGGTTTTGATAAATTGACTTTGGACGCCGTTAATACAACGACGCAAAGAATATACAAAAGGTGAGATTAAATCCCTACAAATACTGCATAGACCGACGTTTATGGTAAAATTTAAAATTTGCAAATAATTATTTGTGAAATTGTTACAGGAACTCACCTAGAATATGTTGCACAAGGCGATTTTTAACGACGATTTTTGCAGTAATGCAACATTGTTGCGAATTTTTAACGTCGCGTTGCTTAATTTTTTTTCTCGACACATATAACATACTGTAGCCGCAAAAATGTGTTAGAAGTTGTCGTGTGTAGCACGGATTAAAAGACCGCCTTTAAATTCGTCTCGTGTAACATCGCATTTAGACAGCGAACATGCTTTTTAACAGAAAGCCCTTATTTTGTATTGGCGCGGAGCGCAGTCAACTTGCAAATGCGCGCGTTTGAAAAAAAATCTCATTGTCTGCGTATCGGCTTCTCGATGGACTTCTTTGCAAAAGAAGAAAAGGCTTAGACAAACACAAAGTGACAAGTTGAAACATTTTTATCATAATCTAATTTAAAATTAATAATTAAAGTTTACGACAGTAATTTTGTATATTCTTTTATGACATGCAGTACAGAAAAATACAGAAAAGAATACTAAAGAAATTTTCAAATAGCCGCTTGTGAAAGCAATCGATGTAACTGTTAAACTTAACGCAATTTTAAACCATATAAAATTGGTAAAGTTACTAAATTTAAACAGAAAACATCGACAATGACACACAACACCAATATAAACCAAAAGTGAATAGTAGTGAAAATTAAAAACGGCGGCCCTAGGCCTGACAAAAAATTTGTCGATACACCGGTACAAGTTCGAATTCTCTGAAGGTTTCTTTTTCTTTAATTTCTTTTTCTTTCTTTTTGGTTTCATGGGAAGGTTGGGAGAGATATTGTACTCTTGAATCTCAAGATCTTGCCCTTATTCACAACCCCCGCATGACGAAAATCAGGTAATTATTCTTACCACACGACTTTCAAATTTCGGTTAACACGTGGATGGTAAATAATTATGATAATATAATTACACTTCCAAACATTATAATGGAACATATGCTACAAAACAATTTTATTAAAATACGGATGCTATCAAAAAACCAATAAGATTTGCATTACCATCTTATAAGCTAAAATATATAAAATGATGTTTCACTTTTAATTATGAGGAAATGTGTTTTCTGATGAAATAATTTGCTTATCAGTATCAATGTACGTCGTGCGATAATTAAAATGGTCGCCAAAACCTTTCGTTTAGTTTAAAACTGTGTAGATATACATTATAAGCATCCTTTACCCATTGGGTCAGGTGTTTAGTAACAAAGGCGTATTCGTTGATCTCTTCTTGCTTGTGAAGAGATATCTGAGTTCCGAAAACAAATGCGTGCGTCTGAATAAATATTTAAATTTTCTTTGTTAAAACAAAGAAAAGCAAAGAAGTAGGATAATTGCTCATTATCTTTCCTTTGTTCGATGTCATGAATGCTATTGCCAAGCACGCAAGGGCTGTACTGAGCAAATATTGGCCCTTGCTGTTGACGAAACGGATCCAGTACAACAATGACCGCAGAGAAGAACCTGGTAAGTAACTTAACCGGTCCAATTTACTCAGAAAATATCGGACCGGCAATAAAGAATTCTGATTGGTTAATTTTAATGTTTTGGTCGTGCAATAATTTATTTGTCTGTTCAGTCAATACTGGATTTATCCCCACGCACGCATGTGTTTCTGATACAGCATATTTCAATACCATTGAAACGAAAAAATATCTAATGGATTTTTACTTTACCTGCTATTAAAACAAACCATGTGCTTAAGCTGCAACAAGTTTATAAAATTTTTCACAGCTGGCGTGGAAAAGCACAGAGAATAGTTTTTTTTTAAAGTAGGAATCTTTGAGGATCGTTTGAGGCTACTGTTGTAAGTTAGTGAGTGAGTGAGTTAGTAAGTAAGTAAGCAAGCAAGCAAGAAAGCAAGAAAGCAAGTAAGTAAGTAAGTAAATAAGAAGTAAGTAAGTAAGTAAGTAAGTAAGTAAGTAAGTAAGTAAGTAAGTAAGTAAGTAAGTAAGTAAGTAAGTAAGTAAGTAAGTAAGTAAGTAAGTAAGTAAGTAAGTAAGTAAGTAAGTAAGTAAGTGAGTAAGTAAGTAGGTAGGCAAGCGAGCAAGCGAGCAAGCAAGCAAGCAAGTAAGCAAGGAAGTAAGGAAGAAAGGAAGGAAGGAAGGAAGGAAGTAGGGAAAGAAGAAAGGAAGGAAGAAAGTCAGTCAGCCAGTCAGTACTAAGCAAGTAAGTAAGTAGCAGATGGGTAGATAGTATAGGTCGGTAGGTAATTATATGAGTAGCGTATAGACCCAAGTAGTTACATGATCTAAAAGCAACTTGATTATTGAATAATTCGTATTCGTTTTAGTAGCTTTAGAAATGCCATGTGTAGCTAAATAGGGAGACGAAAGAGACGATTAGAAACAGATCAGTTTAAAATAACTACACTGATACAGTCGTCAAACCTTTAAACTATATATTGAAACTTTGACATTTGAAATATTTAGCTTGTTTGCGGACGAGGAATTACGTTTTGGCAGCGCCTGACATAGTTAAATTGCGTTGTTTTGAGAATAAGTTGAAACATATTGTTAAAATTAAACCGATTAGATCCAAATAAGTGCGACATTTGTTCACGGGATATAGGGAAATCATCGAAGATCCGAAATTTGCCTTTTCCGTTCTTACGAGGACGGCCTCTTAAACTAAAAAAATAAAAAAAATTGAATCCAACTAAATAAGTACGCCAGTAAAAGAGGTAAGCAGACAGTATGTTTAATTACCTAATTATATTTAATTCTTTATTACTTTATTATGGTGTGGTGTCGTTGGAGTTTTAATTTGTCTTTCAGTAATTTTGTCGCTTAATTTATTACTCGTTCACCAAACCTATTAACAGTCATTTGTTTTTCTCATAAAAAGGTATTTCTTAAAAAAATTAAGTGGAACAGATGTCAAACAGCCCTCAATATGCGTCCGGTCTAAATGCTTCGCTTTGGCGAGGCCGTGAAGTTAACTTTGCCAGTTTTTTAGCTTCCTATACCCAGCTCTTGCAAGCTGGGTGCCTCAATGGTGACTACATACTACTAAAAACCAGACCAGCATAGAATCTGACATATTTGCCAGGTACTTTAAATGTATAATGTTTTGTATTCGAAAAAGGAAGATCTTGATATTAACAAGCCATTCTTTCGATGATTGGACAAAAAGAATGCCAAACCTGCATTTCTTTAAGCTGCTTTAACGGTAGAAAATAGATGCAATGATAAAACATTGCATAGGGATCACTATATACAGTCTCGAAATATACTCATGCATGCTGTATTGCTATATTTTCAGGTGTATATATCTGTTATTTGCCGACCGTGAGGTCCATATATGGATCAATTATAAATGCCGTACATCTGGCAATTGAGTTCGGCCAAGGCCGTAGGTTAGCAAATAACATTTGCTCAATATGTTTTACAGTCAACACTGTTTAGTCACAGTATTGTACTGAGATCACTAATTTGTACTTGAATACCTTAAGTTAAAAAAAAAAAACGCAGGGAAAAGTATTGCAACTCGTATTCGTGTAGAGGAAAGAGAATGTAAGATTAAAAACAGTCTTGAAAATCAAAATTCAGCACTTGGCAAAAGAAATTCTTCGACTTTATATGTATCCTTTGTAAAAAAGTGAATTTTTCAATGTTGTTAAAACTCTGTGTTTTGTTTCAAATCAATTTTATCGCAACAGTTTTCTTTTAGTTAATATAGACTTCTATCAAGAAACGGAAGCACAAGGTAACTCAGCAATGATGCTACGTAAGTTAATGAACGAAAGCTTTTTAGTCTTTGTTTAATTTGTTATTGGTGGGAGAATTTCTATGCAAAACCACTTTTATTTTATAAATCGATTTTAATTGAATGAAATGAATGAAATGAATGAAATGAATGAAATGAATGAAATGAATGAAATGAATGAAATGAATGAAATGAATGAATGAATGAAATACTTTATTAAAGTGTCTGAAGTATTTAGCTTAAAAAAACTAATTGTGGACACTATTTACATTATTATATATCTAAGCTATTTAAAGTTAAAATATTTACACTTAAATTCTAAGAAGAAGAAAAACTGAAGAATCGTACTACATAGATTAATAAAGGAGTAATTAACTAGGAGTAGTTCTCACTAACATTGCCCCCGCTTTTGGCTAGTCCTGCTTTGAATCTGATTTTGCAAATGTCGTCTTTTTTTTGCGGCTGCATGGAAACTTTTTATTAACCGTCCGTCTTTGGCGTGAATATATGAAATTTTCTTGGATGTTTACTCTAGTGCTTTTATAGCCGTGAGACATCTTACAATTAATGCTTATTAGTGAAAAGTTAACAAAAGGAAATAATGCGATTAGTGTCTAGCGGTATCGATTTGAGTAGTAACTTTTTCTCGGTGGAAATAGTCAAGTCCTCGTATTCGTTTCTAAGAAAAAAATGATTGTAACAACTATCGAACAACTGGAGATAACTGTTTTCATTAAATTTTCTTGGCATGGAAGCGGAAACCACAGGCTTCGTCTCGACAACTGATCGATCAAAATTTCCCCCCCCCCCCCCCTTTTTTGACGAAAACGTCTCGCGCGTCTCAGTACTCAATCCCTTTTGCAAAATCTTTTTTACAATTGAATATAATCTCTGGATTGTGTTTCGTCGAGAAATGGCAAATCTCAGTTGTGAATTGTAGCTGGGTAGTCTGTTTTGATTGTGACTAAGTCTTTCGGTCTGTTGTGATTTGTGTTTGACCGATCGCAGTTTACAAACGAGTCTTTCAATTCAGCGAACTTATCTAACTTTGAGACGTTAACCTGCGTTGCAGCCGGACGTCTCACAAAACCTCGAGGTTTAATTCGTCTGCAACGCAGGCTATGAGACGTTTGAGTCGCAAATCTTCAGCTTGTTGCTCGCAGTATGGCGGCGAAAACACCCAAAACACCTTGCGTGCTTGCCGCAAAATTAACCGAGACCACCGTGCGCGCCTAGTTTCTTCAAATCGGGATCGCCTCGCATACTACCATACATTTCTTGTATATTTCTTCATATATCTTCTATTTTTTAATCCCTTAGATATATACACGCGCGTACGCGGGGACTTCAATGATGCCTCCTCGGGTTTTGGCCTCTGGGCCAAAACCCTGCGGGGGCAATAATCTCGCGGCAATAAATTAAGAGAAAAAAGTTAAAGAAAAATTAATTCACTCTTAATAATTATGATTTTATACGAACTCGAGTTTTTTATCAGCGAAAAGTCAACGAGGCGCCGTCGAGTTGACCATCACCCAAAGAAAACGAATAATTTAGTTGTTTTAGTACACACTCTAAATATTTCATTCTACAGCCTACAATTTTGTGTATTTTTAATTCCAAAAATTAAAAAAAAAATAAATTCTCCTTTAAGAACCAATCAGATCTGTGGATTTTCAATAGAGTACGTTGAGCGTCAAATATAACTTTTTTTTCAATCTTTGGGAATGACTTGACCAAAATTTAAATGCTAATCAAAGAAAGTTTAGTAAATTTGAATAATCGTCTGGTTTGATCTAGTACTGACATGTTCAAAAGACTGTTGTGCGTCAAAATTAGTATAACGTATAGCGTATAGTATAACGTAAAGTATATACAGTGGAACCCCGATATAACGATCCTCGATATAACCATATTCCCGATATAACGATTAATATTCAATGTCCCGGCAAAAGTTACAGTAAAATGTATGGGACAGAACTCCGATATAACGATCTTCGATATAACGATATTCCCGATATAACGATGGAAATTTAGTGCACCGAACGTGAAATCTTCCCCGATATAACGATATTTTCTGTTCACAGTCACAATTAAAGCAAAATATTGAATTTACTACAATAACATAACAGTAAAGGGGTTATCTCTAACGTTTCTGACAACAGCTTTGCAAGTATTTTGTACGATGATATACGACAATATATAATTAATGACACTGTATTCTAAGCCTTTTCATCCAGTAAAAAAGTATATGTTTGGTTCACCCCGATATAACGATATTTTCGGTTATTTTATGGCGATATAATTATATCGGGAACTTCGATATAACGATTCCTCGATATAACGATATAAATTTACTGCTCCCTTGGCATATCGTTATATCGGGGTTCCACTGTAGTTCATGAAGCTTTAGATCATAAATAAAAATTTACGTGAGAGCATCTTTTTGCTAGAACCATCCACTGGTATTACTGATCATACTCAAACATACTCAAAAAGGTCCGTGAAGAAGTATAATAGATATCGTCGTCTGAATATTTAAGTCTACCAATTAGTCAAAATCCCCCCAGGTGAATGAGAGTTAATAGCACAGCTTCCAAATTATGAATCGAACTTGTACGGCAGTATTACGTCACAGCAAGTTGTTTGATTTTTATGAGGATAGCATTGAGTGAGTGCAGCAGACTTCTCAGGACAAGACAAGAATAGGATCTAAGTCAACTGCTATCTTTCAGGTACTTTAAATGTTGCGTTTGTTTTTTTTTTTTTTTTAAATAACATCTTGATATGTGCGAGTCATTCTGTCCTTGACCATATTAGACAGGAAAATTTACCCTTTAGTAAAAAATTACCTATACAAACTAAAACCTGGGGGGCTTTGCAAGAAGCTTTTAAACGGAAGAGGGAGTGTTTTAGAGAATTTCTTCTCCGTAACATGCCAAAAAAGCAGTGTTTAACTTTCAGAAGAAAGTTATTGATGCAGCGCTTTCAGTGTAAAAACATACATAAATGCCATGTTTGAATACAGCCTTCTGTATAAAGCGGTATTGACTGAAAATCATATTCGTGTACGTGATGTCCAAGTCTTTATGGCTAATTGGCAAGTAAGCATTTTTGTAATATCTTTTTTAAAACAAAGAGAAAAATAACATTTTGCGAAAATTAAACCGTTAGGTCACCGTACTCGTTTACGACAAAACGTCAATTTATCTCGCTGACACGCTAAGCCGTAAAAACCTCCGCAATTTTTGGAAATGTTCCGCTTAACTTGCTGCAAGTCCATTAGATCTGTTTACTTAGTTGTTTCTTATCTTTAGAAATAATTAACAGTTTAGTATGTACGACAGCTGTGCGCTGGTAATTGCTTTCATGAATTAGCCAATATTCTCGTGGGTATTTTTTGATAGAAAAAGCTATTCTTCCTTAGAGTATAAATGATTTAAATGACGCTTGCAGAAATTAACGCTTAAATTTTTTGTGGCACGCGATGGTGTTGGAACCTTTTTATTCTGCAGTTTTCTACCGAAGTAGTTTTATAAAAGAAGTAAACCTTCCTTTCTTATATCTTAAAAATATGGTTCGTTTTACAGCATGTCATTTCTTCGCTCCCCCGAATAGCTTATAGAGCCCCCGCCGCCGGCTCGGGTTCTCTACTCTAGTGAACGAAATGACAAGGGCTACGATCTTTATCATAGCATAAAGACATAACAACGGAGGCTTGTTCCTTATTAAATATATATCAGGAGAAACCCAGCCAAATCGATTGATTGGTGGTT
Source organism: Oculina patagonica (assembly GCF_052425735.1). Classification (NCBI taxonomy): domain Eukaryota; kingdom Metazoa; phylum Cnidaria; class Anthozoa; order Scleractinia; family Oculinidae; genus Oculina; species Oculina patagonica. The sequence continues at coordinate 21,898,151 of NC_135765.1, forward strand.
GTGTTCGCATGTGCAAGGTATATTTCTGTTCGACTTGGAGTTAAACAGCAAGCCTGAAAAGTAATTCGAAAGTGCGATTAATAATGTTTTCAGAGATGACTATTAGGACGAAATGAAATGTCACAATAAACTGACTCCAAAATAACTCGGTAATATTTATGAGTGCCAGTCCTTCAGGAAGATAAGTGCAGTCTGGCAGAAGTTTAATGTGATTGGGTGAAATATATCATTTAATGGACTCTGCTGCTGGCATTTGTCAGAGTGATTTGTTATTATGTCGTTTAACTTGCCACAAGCCTATTAGATAAATTAACTGAGTCATTTCGTTTTTTTTCTTGGAATACATGATGATTTATTAGCTACAACAGCCGCTACAAGCTGTTTATATGCTTAAAACACTAAGCCATTGTTCACTATGTAACAAAAGACGAGCATAAGATCTTGGACATTAACTGCTACCATTTTCAGGTACTTAGTATGTCAACTGGTTTCGTGTCTAAGACTGGCCTTGGTATTACCAAATCAACGACTGAACTAAAAATGGGAAACTGAACGAAAACAATTTGGTACAGTTGATATTTGAACATGATGATTAATGTGAAACGTCTCTCTTTCTCTACATATATTCTGATATATACATATCATGCTGTTATTCATTTTCTTCATTTTCATCCACACAATTCGAAGCCAAAGGCACAATTTTTTCACAGTAATTTTATTTAATTATATACACAGCGCTGTTGCCGTCCACAAAGTAACATACACCCTCTAAAATTCGTGCGAACATGACGCTGAAATAGACAAATATATGACCATGTTTCAGTGCCGGAAAGAGATATGTCGAATGAAAGTTAGTGTATTCGCTATTTCTCTCTTGTATCTAACTGCATAGAAACGATGTCTTCAAGGTTTTACTCTGTCACTAACGGAAGCATACAAATCACCAGATTTGCAATAAATGAGAAATGTGAGAATTGCTAGTGCTTATGATTTTCGGAGAACAAAATCACCTCCGACAATGGGGGCGCTAACTTGTACTCGCGTGTTTCCAAAGCCATCCACGAGAGAGTGATCATTGGCTAGCCCTGATTTAAAATTTGTTTCTTCTTTTCTCAGCAGAACTACTATAAAGCTACAAGGATACAGTTTGCGGCAATAAAACACTGGTGGAAGAGTTTTCATTGCAAGCCTTGGAACATTTTCAACGGCGAAATTTGATAACTCTAACGGACATTAACTCTTTTTATATCAAGTAAAACATAATCAGCATCAAGACGAAAATGGCGAACATAACTGCAGATGGAAACCACACGACAATTCAAGAGTTATACTGCTTGCCGAATCTAAACAAACCACATGAAAACATGATTATTTCATCATTTAACATACTTCTGTCCATCGCTGCATTTCTGGAGAATGTCCTGATCATTCTTGCTCTTCGAAAGGTGACGTCTCTTCATCCTCCATCAAAACTTCTGTTTGGTTGCCTTGCCTGCACCGATCTCTTCGTTGGTCTCATCACACAGCCTCTTTACGCTCACGGTTTATTGACCCCAGTACAATCCAAACATTGTTACATATCTGAAATTCTTATTAAGACGATAGGTGTAATTTTTTGTGGAGTATCTATGTTAACAATAACTGCAATAAGTGTGGACAGACTTCTCGCTCTGCTGTTGGGGTTGAGATACAGACATACAGTAACTTTGCGGCGTATGTGGGCACTCGTTGTTACCTTTTGGCGTTCCATGACGGCTTTTGCAATATTATCAATTTACAGCTACCGTGTTGCTACATACATCATGTTTATAACGATGTCATTATGCATAGGAACCTCAACCTTTTGTTACACGAAGATCTATCTAAAGCTTCGCCATCACCAAACTACGGTACAAGAACATGTTCACAAAGGACAACCAAACGGAGGAAGAATTCCACTGAATATAGCACGATACAGAAAAACAGTTTCCAGTGCACTGTGGGTGCAGATAGCATTACTTGCATGTTATCTTCCATTTGGTATAGTCGCAGCTTTAATTGCTGTTACTGGAGAACGCACGCCATCTCTGGCGCTCGCCTGGGATGCAACAGATACTTTTCTCATGGGAAACTCGGCGTTGAATCCATTTTTGTATTGTTGGAAGATGAAGGAAGTGCGACAAGCAGTGAAGGACACTATCAGACAGTTGAAGTGTTTCTCCAGTTAACTGTGTCATGCCCTCGAAGCCGCACCACTTATTGACATCTCACCATTATATTAATCGATAAAGAAATCTGCGGGGCAAATAGAACAACCATTGCGAACCATACATAAGCACAGCACGAATTTCCAGTTGATCCTCCTTTTATTTCGTCGGCTCATTCAAGTTCTTGATTCACAGGAGGAATAGACAGCCTGAACTTGACTGACAACTTTAAAATCTCGTGCCACCACAAGGAGGAAAACATCTCGCATAAAATACTGGGAAAGATACAAGGACAAAACAAACTTTGTGTTCGTGAACAAACTTTCAATCCCCCGCTCGCTCTATAGACGGAGGGTAAAGCAAAAAGAATATAAATAATTTATACAATTAAAAAACCGCGGAAGAAAGGCACGACAAAATGATTTGATAACGAAGCATGCATTCAACAGGCTTAAGCTGGATGAGGGGATTGACCATTCGAAAAAAGAAAAAGAATATGACGGAAAGTAAGTTTGTCGGGGCCGGGTCTGGGGAGTACAAGGAACTCCTGCTATAATGACCGCTTTGTTTGAACTGGACTTTGCCTTTCTTTCCAGTTATTTTCATCGCAATATTCCTTTCTCCCTCTACCCCTTGTTCCCCGAGCTATGAAGTCCAATTCACAGTTGCCCTCAAGGCCTTGCTTCTCGGTCAATGGTCATTTTTCGGACAATCTTTCAGCCTAGGCCTCGGGCATTATCTTTCAATATGGCAGCCGCCTGAAGGGGTTTATTTACTGAATATACCCAGAACGTTTCTATTTCGGGCCTTTCTTGGGATTTTCTGTAAGAACTGAGAAGATGAGACAACAGTAGCTTGCCAAGAACGATGTTTTTCCGATGAGTTTACGTGAAAGGAACGAGTGTTTTCGGACGACTGTTTTTCAAATCATTCGGTGATTCGGCATTTGAAATTATCAAATTCACACCGGGATTTTTGACAGAAGTTCTTACAGAAGATGTCCAAAAACGAAACTCTTAAGGAGCGTTTTCCTTCAAAAAGCAAACAAACTATCATTAGTCTGTTAAGGAGCGTTTTCCTCCGAAAAGCAAACAAACTATCATTAGTCTGTTAACGAAACAATTCGCAATTGATGAAAGTTTTAAACAGAACTGAGTGAACTAAAGAAAACTGAGTGAACTCCAAGAAAGTTTTTAAAACCAATCTAAAATAATCCAAAATAAATAAATAAATAAAATAACCAATCGCTTTACTGCGTAGCTAGCTTTGCTGCGCTTTTGGACTTCTCTACATTTGTACTTTGTCACGCTTAACAAGATTGTAAATATCTGCCGATATCACAGCGGGACAAGCATGTTCCCGATTATAAATTCCTGATTATAAATGACATCATTTGACGAAAGTATAGAGGCCCCGTCAACACTAATCCGGATAAATTTGAAAACAGAGAAATTTGAAAACGCCGTATAAAATATTTTCCGCACTAGTCGGATAAATTTGAAAACGCATCAGTCTGTTTTTGGTCAAAAACGGATAAATACCAACTTTGAAGAGCGTTTCAGAAAAAGGTCCGTTTTTAAAATGTTTTCCGTGCACACTAAAACACAAAGCCGGCGTTTTCAAACTGATCCACTTTGAAGAGCGTTTTCGAAAAGTTCCGTTTTCGGTGGACAATTTATTCGGATTAGTGTGGACGGGGCCTACAAGCATAACCAAATTTTTAACATAAATGACATTATTAGGTCTTAGTATTTTCGCAATTAGGCCCTTAAAAACGCATCTAAATTTGTAATTTTAAATGACATCATTAGGCCCTTAAAATACATATTCCACATATTCCTTATTACAAGCGACCTCATTAAAGGAACTCAGTCACGGACAACTCAATTTGAAAAACCTGGCAAGTTTTTTCAAGTTTGTCAGTCGTAATCCGTCTTAATCTTCGTCAGACGAAACCATCCATGGTTATTTTCGGGTTTTGATTACTCCTTTGTTGTTTTCCTACATTACACAACTATTATTTTGAGGTTTCCTTCAATTTGGAAGTAATCAGAAAAATGACTTAAAATATCGTGACAATGCTGACCATGTCCCTTTAAACCTTAGAATTTTTTTTTTCAGTGTCTAAAAACACAACCAAATTTTTAACAGTAAATGACATCCTTAGACCATAGTATTTTCTTATTTGAAGACTTAAAACACAACAAGATTCATGATTATAAATGACATTATCAGATCGTAGTATTTTCTAGTTTGGTGTCTAAAATCACGAACCAAATTTCTTATTGTAAATGACAACATTAGGCCAAAGTGTTTTCTTGTTTTGTGTTTTTTAAAAACACAACACAATTTCTATAAATTACATGTAATGGCATCATTGGTATTTTCTTGTTTTGAGACTAAAAACATAATGCAACCAATTAAATTCTTAATCGTAAGCGAAATTATGAGATCTTAGTATTTTCGTTTTTAGTAACTAAAATCACAACCAAATTTTAAATGAAGTCGTTAGGCCTTAGTATTTTCTTGTTAAGAGACTAAACAAAGTCCTGATTGTAGATATTGTTAGACTTCAGCATTTTTTAACCTTAGAGACTACAAACACTACCAAAGTCCTGAATGTCATTAGACCTCCAAATTTTTTGTTTAATGACTAAATTAATTAAATTCCTATTTGTGAATGACTTCATTACACCTCAGAATTTATTTTTTAGGGAATAAAATAACAGCATCAGATCACCCTAAGTATTTTCTCGTAGTGTGAAGAAAAACACTACCAAATTCATAATTGTTAATGACATCGTTAGGCCTTAAATGTTTTTTCTTATTTAATGATTAAAAAGGAGGGGACAGCTCTGTTTCCACTTTTTATCAGCAGCAGTACCCAATCAACGAAATAACATCTGTTCTTGCGCCAGCTTTAATCTTTAATCGCTATTGTTAACTTTACAAACTTACACTGCTTCAACAAATGCCCACGCTTTTTAAGTAGTGGCCAAACTTAAACCGTCAATCAACTGTCAAACTGTCAAATCTGAGAAATTTATGCTTACGTAAAGACTTGCGCAGTTTTCGTTAAGCTGAAGTACGACTGCGCGTTCAAGACATTAGCATAAAAATCTTCGAGTTGTTTACAACGCGAAAATCTTTTTTCTCTCTAAAATTCCACTATCGCTCGTACGATATCTGGTCAAAACAAAACAGCGTAAGCAATATAAAAATTACAAACATCATCTTTCCATTATAAAATCAGGCATACATAACAAGAATGTACAGTAAAGACTTAAAATAAAGATTATCGTTCACATTGTTCAAACAACAATTCTACAACTTAACTTAAAGAAGAAGAAAGGGCGTTTCGCTTATTAGTTGTAGCTCAACCTACTTATCATACCTAATCGTACCTTAAATTTTTGGAACGCTTCGGCAGCGTATCAGGCGAGTTTGGTCTCGCCATTGCTCGTATTTTGGCTCGACTTCATCTCGCCAAAATACCCATGTCGAGACCAAACGAGCATGATATGCCACCGAAGAGTACCAAAAAGGTACGATAAGGTATTTACCGTACCCAAATTCAACCAAAAATCCGGTGAAATTTTAAGTAGTTATGGTAATGAAATCTGTGAGGCATCCCCTCGTGTGATCTCGTTTGGCCCGCGAGAAGAATTTTTATGTCTTTGACACTTTTATCGCGTTCCTCTTTTGAAATTTTTTTGACTCGTTTGTTTGAAGTTTTATTCTCAACATTTTCAAAATCAAAATTTAACGAAAACTTTATGAACTTCTACTTTAGTCTGAATGTTTTAGTATTCGTCGGCAAACAACAGCTAAACTTAAAATACTAGGTTTTGTTTTATTAGTAAAAGTCTTTTCTTTTCATTGCACGGTAACACTATACTTAACGTGAAAGTTGCCATGATATCGTGGCATATCAGGTCAGTGACTTGATATCGTAGGATATCAGGACAGTAGATCGCGCTTCTGATTGGCTACCTGCGAATTTGGGTACGGAAACATACCTTAATACTTGAGTTGTTTTCCAAGTTTGGACATAGTGTCAACAGTTACTGAATAAATCGAATTCAAAAGAGTACTTGAGTTCTCAATCCGCTATGTACAATAGCTACAAAGTCCTTGTCACGTGCAGATTGTGGAAGTGCGAAGGTCAAAGCTTCGAGGAAAATTGCTGATCGCTGATATCAACTGGTATTGCTTGAAAACGACAGCCAAATTCAAGTAACTTGCAACTAGTCTTTAGTACATTAACATGTTTTTCAGAAACAACCATTGATTATATAAGACGTATAGTTGCCTAGAAACAATTCCCCTGATGGCAAATATTTTGAATTTTCTTTGTTGTACAGCAACGTTGTGCCAGTTGATATTCAGTTCAGTTGACAAGAAACCTTGACTCGCAAATACAATAGCTTACATGACCTACAAAATAGAATACTTCAGCGTAATGCGTAACTTATGGTTCTTGATTGCCGATCGCACTCAAAAATCATAAAAGTGGTACGATAACTAATTATTTAACAATCAACTTTTTTTTTTGATGATGATAAAAACAACTCCATGAACGGTCTCATGAATAATGAATGCACTACACGAAAAGTTAAGATTTGTTATGTAAGATTATAATTTATAGTAAAACATCGAATTTCATTTTTTAACAAATGACTAATAATAATACCAAATTCCGCACTTAAATTCTTAGAGTTTCCTTGCTAGATAAGATTGCTTCGCGTATACATTATCAAACTCCTTATTGTAATTAACATCATAACTGAATCTTTACCTCTTAAAGCACACCAAATTTTCTAATTTCAAGTTCTAGGTATTTCTAAGTATATATTTGTTTGATTAATAAACTGAAAACCTGTCATATCTTCTTATTACAAGTGGTGATTAAGGTGATGATTGATAATTACCAGATAGGTAACAATCCTCTAGCACCCTGTGCGAGTTTGTAATAGCTGCGTAGCTATAACCATATCTCAGATTGCTCAACTCGCCAGTAAGATCGGTTGCTAGTTTTCCTTTCCCACCCACCCCACCCTTAGCTTTTTTCTTCGTTTATTGACGTTTTATTCGCTAGCATCTTTTAGTACTTATTTAAAGCACCGTTCTCATTTCAATTGATACACTTACTTGTAGTTAGTATTTTCTTACTGAGTGATTACAAACACTACTTAATTCCTAGGAATAAATTAAACAGTGTATCCTACTATCATTTTTAGCGGTCCAACTAAGAAGCACTTTAGAGCATACCTTTGTCCAAAGCATTATATATATGGACAAAAACACTACCAAATACAAGCTAACAAACTAAATGCCTGACAACGGAAAAGTAATATCAGAGAGGCCCTCGATCTCACTAACAGCATTATTATGCTACTCATATGGTTTTAACCATTTCAACACTACTCAAATGTAGGTGTCATATACCACCTTTGGCGGCTCATGAACCATGATGTTCGCAATGATTACGTCACTCTCAGGGTAATCTGTGCTAGCTTCCACTTTTGATTGCTTGTTTTCCTCACTGCTAGTATTATCTTCATCGCCACAAGTCTGTGTTTCCTTTCTGCCAGCTTCGTCGGTTTCATCAAGGCTAAATTCAAGGGCTCCGGTGTCTTTAAAAGTGCTTGAAACCGACGGCTTGTCCATTTTGCCACTTTGCAGTTGCCACCTTAGAATACTCTTCCCTGTCAATCCACGTATTTCGCCCTGCATTTCATTCAGAGGCAGTAGAATGGCCAAACAACAAGAACAGGAACATTGTGGATTTTTTCGCCATTCTTTTAAGAAGTTATAGATGAGTGCAAGGTACCGAACTGCAGAGAAGAAAGAAGCATAGGAATATAAAAGAATGGGTGAATGAACGAACAAACGAATTAATCTACCAATCAATCAATCAATCAATCAATCAATCAATCAATCAATCAATCAATCAATCAATCAAACAATCAATCAATTAATCAACCAATCAATCTTGAGTTGATTGATCGATTGATTGAATAGTTTATTAATAATGGGCCAGTACTCAACAACAACATCATCAGTTTATTTAGTACATGTACATGATATAAGTACTTAACTACATTTTATTAGCTATTAAGCAAGTGATATGGAATGGATTGACGGCTAAAAATAAACATAGAATCATAAAAAGCAGCGCTAATCGTACAAATGAATGAATCTAAGTTCTTGGTGCGAAACAGAATTTTAAGAAGCGTAGTCTACCTACTAAACGTCGAAAGATAGCATTAATTTTATTGAAGAATTCTATTCTTGTACTGTTGTGATAATGACAAAAAATCCGTCTTCTGTGTTTAATGCACAGGACAGAGAGAGTAAATTTGCAAATTTTCCGGTGTCTTGTTATGTCTAGCGGTTTCTTTGTTTCTTTTTTTCGATTATGTTTTCCAAATCTGAATTTAATTATTTGTTTTTTGTGACATGGATTTTTAACACAAAATCTAGATAGTCAGCTTTGTGGTACAAAAGGAACCAAACTTAAAGTTTCTTATTTAACTCTCTGGTGTATAAGCCAATTCATACCCCCACCGTGGTACAAGGGGGGGGGGGGGGGGGGGGTTGTACTCCTCCCCAGGAGTTTCTTTCGATTATGGCGCATCTAAATTATTTTGCACTGAGTAGAAAGTCCTTAGCTTACTCTACACGATGACATTTTTTGTTGGCAGTGTCGTCATATGCCGTCACCCGATGTCATATAAAGAGCCACCATCTTGAATCCGCCCTCTTGGATTTCATCATTTTCTTAGAAAGCCAGAAAATCACAGCGTTTGATGCAAAATCAAGCCAGAGGGCTTGTAGAATGTAAAATTAAGCAAAAAATGGAAGAAATAAAGAAAAATGTTAATATTGACGACTTTTGGCCAGACCTGCTTGTAATTATGACGTCCGTTTTAGTTGGCATATCAAAATTGCCGTAAGAGTTAAATGAACAGCTATACTGAAAGTTATTATTAAGTCAATCTCGAAAAAATCGCATGGAGGGAGTAGGGAGGCGGCATCCACACCCCCTTGTACGTCTGAGGATTAAGTGTCATAAATTCATTTGATAAGCTATCAAAGCTTTGAAAATTTTACGTCAAATCAAAGAAGTTGTGTCATAAGATTGGGTTAGATCAATTTTACACTCCCTCAATTGCTCAAGTAAAAACCATTTTGAGTGCTTATTAGGTAATTAAATTGCATTCCTTCTGACTGCGTTGTTAGTCTATGCACTCTGCTTTGGGTCCATGACATTCTTGAAAATAAAGGATGTTCTGTGTTTTGAAGCTTGAACTACAACGTATAGGTTTTTTCTCATTTGTTAAAAAAATAAAGCTGAAATTATGTAATGGAATGAAAGCAAACTTAATTAATAATAACAAGAACACGTTCAGTATGTGGCCCGAAATCCGGACAGCCCTTGGTCCGGACACTTTCTGTTCATCGTGTATTTTTCTGATAGGAAACGATCTTTTACTAAAGCCGAACATTTCCAAAGATTTCTTGATCTGTTAGCTGTCTTAACCTCGCTCGAAGGCTTTCCTGCCGGCGGTGAAGTCGAGAATTTCAAGTCAACGTGAAGGTAGGTGAAGTTTGTTTTCGCGATGTTTATTTGTTCATGGCGCCTCAAATTAATTGGTTTTCTTTTCATTCCTGTATGTCCGAAATGACAGCGCTAAAAAAGGGAATTTTTGGTATAAATGATTTATAGGAAATATTCTTTCGACTAATGCAAAACAAATTGATTGACCGCTTCAGTTTCCTTCCAAAGTAACGAATTGCAATTTCCAAGTAATTTTGCTGACTAGGTTCTTGGTCCGGGAACTGACGGCAACAAAAAATAACTTAAAAACTTTTGAAGGTGACAAGCTAATTAATACTGAAAGAAAAGGAGGCTGACAAAAGTTACACCTTTCGTTTGAGTTCTAAGGCATGATAAACTTCATTTTAGAACAATAAAACTAAAACGAGGAGTTTTAATTCAAACTTTATTCAAGCTTCAAATCACGCTTATCAGGATAATAAGCGCCGTAGTTTATATTCACTTTATATTGTTAACGAGACGAAAAAAAAGCTCTCTTCCCTAAATTTGTTGCGCAACAACTGTTGCGTAAATGTTGCGTGCTGTCCGGGCCAAGGGCCGTCAAGCCGAACCACCGTTGTCGATATTACAGGGTAATTGAGTGCGCACAGAAGCTGTTTTCTTGTCGCATGTTAGCTGGATGTCACGTAAACTTACAGGACAAATTTCAGCTCACCGTTCTTCTTCTAAGCTGAGAAATACACGTTCGCGTCTTTTTCGTCCGGACCAAGGGCCACACACCTTAAGTTTAACCCTATCCAGACCGGGGGGTGGGCGGAAAGTGCCCGCGCTGAATTTGGACGCTTATAACTTTTTCAAGATTTAACCAAACGCTGCCAAACTTTGCGAGTTTATCTAAAATTTATCTGGTAGGATAGATTGTTGTGTCAGGAACTTAACGTCACCATGGCAACGGCATTTTGACAGGCCCGTTTTCCCAAATTTGTAATTTTCGTGTTTCTATTAATAAAAAATAATTTCAATGTAATTATTTTCACTATTTTACGGAATTGGAGCACAGTTTTATTGATTTTGACTACTTTGCAGTAATTTTGGGCGGTTTTCTGACATATTGGAAAAAATTTGAAATCCAAGATGGCAAATCCAAGATGGCGGCTGTTTTCGACATTATGATGTAATGGTCACGTGACGTGACGTCATCATCCCACGTGACGTATACCAAAAGATATATTTTTTTGGACATACTATATATCCTCTAAATTTCATTGTGTTTGCTTTAATATTCTGGAAGTTACGGAGGGGAGTCTGAAAAGATCCAAATTAAAAGAGCCCAGTCTAAATAGGGTGAAGTAATTTTGTATGAAGGGCTTTCTATTGATATTTGCCACAACTGGCGCTACCACCACTTGCTTGGCTTTAAAGATCTCCCCAGAAATATCTTATCATTGTCCGATGGTCAGTTATCACATGTTATTAATATTAGCCTCGCAACTAAAACCATTTTGCAAAAGCACGTCCTTTTTCTGCTCATAAAATCTTTGCGGGTCCGTCCTTGCAGAACATTATCATTAAATAAATCCCCACAAAAAATACTGGTCTTTAAAAAAACAAACAAAAAAACAAAAACAACAACAACAACAACAAAGGATACTTTTTAAATATCTCAAAACCACGACACTTACCCACCAAAAATCCAACCACTAAAGAGTTTGCTACAATCACAAATATGTTAAACGCGATGCTGTCCACGTATGAATCGATCGAGGCAGGAATGTTTTCTTTGGGAATCTTACTCACAGCGCCTATCCCCAGATTAACAAACGTGACAGCGAGGGATGTTAGCATTAACTTGTTCTCGAACGGATCCACCATGGGCTTGACATAGGCAAAGAACATTCCATAGAGACCTGACATAACACACGCTAATCCGATATAGGCCCTGCTTTCTCCTCCCACGAGGATCAAACCGGATGTCAACACAACCTTCCGAACAGTCTCGACCAATTCCCAATACCAGGAACGAGATTTATAATGCTCAAAGAGGAACCGTAATCCTATAACAACTTCCGTGCTTTGTTCTTGTGCATCAGATGTTTCGTTCTCTGCTTGGCTTTCACCAGACACCTTTCTTTGTTCCCGAAGAACTACCATCGATGCCGTTGGAAGAAGGATTATATAGAAAACAGCACAATATGCCACAACAACCATACTATTGTACTCTAAACCTTGGCATCTTATGTTGTAATCTGCTTTTAGGAACTTTGGACAATCTTTGACGTTTTCGTCGTCGCAAAGTTCACGGCAAGCCAGGGGGAGCACGTTTGCTGTCTTGGAGCAGGTGCTAAGGTATGTGACGAAAAGGACGAAAAACAAGTTTCTGTAGATTAGTTCTTTTGCTTGCGAAGATTTCGCCGCTATAGCTCTGTCATCTAAAACGCCCCGTATCAGGAAAAACTTTCTTATCCCGTAAACAACAAGAGAAATTATGATGACGCCAGCATTAATTGCGAGAATGGCGAACAAGCTTCCGAATGCGTCGACTTTTAAAACAGGAAATATGCAGTGAATAGGTGCAATCTGGAGAATGTTCAGCTGTAACATTTCAGAATATTCCCCAATAAGTGCGAGTGATTTTGGCCATTTAATGTAGGCAAAGGCTTCCAGAATTCCAAACGTTACTTGGTAAAAGCCAATCATGATCTTAAGCCTTCCAAGGATGATATCCACCGTCGAGCGTCCAGTACTCTTCTTGGTTGTCTTTTTGCTCGTCCACACTACAAGAGCAATAATTATTAAAATCACTGCCGCTACAATTGACAGCTGGACAGCCATCCACTTTTTCGTTGGACATTCTTTGCATGTTTGTAATTGTTTATAGTACCCAGCACTGCACACTTCGCATAAGGGACCTTCATAGCCATCATCACATTCAGAATTCAGACCTCCCTTGCACGATTCCTTTCTTGGGCATTTATGTGGCTTAGGCAGGTCGTAAGGGTACTCAATGACGGCGTTATTACCGGACGAATTCATGCCATACGAAGAATTCGTGCCAAAAACAGGAGTGATATTTACGAGATTTATGTTGTAATTTGTATACAACAGTTTATGTGTTTTGTTTCTCCAATTCCACCAGTAACCAGGCTCAAGAGTAGCATAGTCGTCCACACATTTTAGTCCAGGTTGATCACATTGTTTGCAACCTTCAAAAAGATGATGACGGTAGAACCCGGTAAGGCATTTGCAGGCTCTATATCCAGCAAAAGTGCTAGTATTTGTTCCTTTAATAGGGATGGAAAAAAAATGTAATATTTTTTACACAACATAAAGCCATAGCATCAGGCGCAAAAAAGTCATTGATCAGTACATATATGTTGATGTCACCAAATCTAGCACCGTTATTATTCCATTCAACGTTAGGAAACCTAGACAGCATTTGACCAAGATTCTCGTTAGTATTTGGAAACCTAGGTAAATCCCTGACAAAATATTACATAGTAAATAAACACATGTTTGCTTGGTGTTTCGTATCTTAATCAAAAGTAACTGCGTTTTTGATTTGGTTGGTTGGATCATTGAACGCTGCCATATCAAGAAGTAGTTTAAAGACGTTGAAAACTTATAAGTGGTAAATGAGGATTAAATGCTGTGCATCTGCGTCATTATGAGATGTTACTCACATCGAGTAATTCTATTTAACAATTAAATGCTGAAACAAGATATCTATGGGAAAGTAGTTGATAAGCCGAATAATCTAATCGTTTTAGTAGAATTCTAACTACATTTTTTTAAAAATCATTTCCAAGTGTGGTTCTATATTTTAAATAGTCTTAAACTTCACGCCTTAGCGTAATCGCGTGCGGAGTGAAGTATCATTTGAGACTGGAAGCTTTGTAAAAGCAAAGTTCAATCAAAAGTTCAACAGTCTTGAGTCTTGCGTAACGGTGAATGTCCTTAATCAAACGTGTTCTCGAGAATTGAATTATCAACAATTGGTACAATTTCAAGAGGTGAATATAAGAATGCGACATCCTGATTTTTCGAAAAAGTTAAATTTGCCAAAGTTTACTCGTTTTCTTTACTTTTTATTCTTGGCAAAGTTTTTGGCTCTTCCTTTTGGTATTTTCAGCCGAAATCAGATATAAATCAAATATAACCGGTCTAGATGGAAAAATCTCGACCGTGGTCGATATCGATTTTGTTAATTCGGTTTATATCGATTTTGTTAATTTGTTAATTCGGTAGTTCACAGTCGTTGTGAGACACGGCCATACAATAACAGGTGATATCAACAAGTGATAGTCCTCAGTCCAATTTCGAACTTTGCGAGTTACGTTTGCGCGTTTAGTTTTCATGCCGCGTAAATTGTTAAATTGAATAAAACTGGACATTTTGAACAGACTAACAATATGTCGAATGCCAACATAATTACTTTGACGTTTCAAAGTTTAAGAAATATTTGAAGGATAATAAACACAGTAACCTTCATTTGGCTTAAAAATAAGTAATGATATTTGCCCTTGGACATTATCTGTTCATCGAAGATCGTAGTTTATTTTGAGCTTTGTTCCTTCAGTGAATCCGCTCAATTTCTTAGAAGTCACCGACGATTGAAGGTACCTAAACTAAAGTGTAAATTTTGATTCACAATTGATGAATTAAACTGGGTGACACGTAAACAAGCAAGCATTTGTGTTATTTTTGCTTTCGTGTTTTAGTTATTGATTTTCTTGTTCTTGATATTCACCTCTGAAAATTATACTTAAACAATTATTCCCCTCAGGCGCTGTGAACAATGATGAAAATTTACCTCGAATTCGTCTCGGTAAATATTTACCAATGTTCACCTCACCTTCGGTGAATATTTTTTTCAATATATTTCTAAACCCTCCTTGGAAACTCTAGAAAAAGGAGAAAACGTCGCCATTTGGAAGTCGACTCAGGTCACTTCACACTAATTAAAAATAGAGTGATAGTGTCGCTCCACGAGTCACGCGATCAATTAAATTAAATCAAAATCAGAGAAAATTGAGTGGTAAACTATAATAGCTGATAGTGTAAGATAGCTCAGTCCATTACATTGTGGCGTTTGAATTAGAATACTAGTAGAATTCTACTAAATACAAATAGAATTGGTTTCCGGCTTCTCTTCCGATCAGAGTTCTATAAAATGATACAGAAATTTTCTTTTCAGTTATGAGCTTGCTATCTGGCAATTTCTATACCTAGAAAACTGTAATGTTTTGATTCTATGGCCTGCAACTTTTACACGGTGTACATTCCCGCGTTACCGTCCAATCTACCAACTCTGCCTCAATGTGAGTTATATGGAGAATTTCAAAGCTTTCCCGATTGGACACTGTATCACTCAGCTATAGCATACTCTTAAGGTCACTACTGAATAAACCGGGTTTAAATGAAGAAAACATCCCGCATACTGCGGGATGGATAGGGTTTGACGACGAGTGGGATATGTATAAAAAAGGTATGGTATATGTCAAAGTTTGCACAACATAATGAGAGGGATATTTACTGTTCAGTGCCACAAGCTACTCAGAAAGGATTCCCGATCTTATTTTAAACTGCACGTTTGTTCACCAGCATCTATTGTCGCAAATTTGTAATCAAAATTCGTAAGTGAATAAGTAAGCTATCCATTCATTCTCAGGATAGTAAACAGTAACAGCAATGGGGGAAACGAAAGAAAATGACATTTAAACTAGGGTAAAATTCTTATACAAACATGTGGTGACATATAAATTAATGTACATGTAACTTGAAGGTAAAAAGAAAACACTGTCTAAGATCGAAGAAAGAATGTGATTAATTGGATGTGCAATTTGCAGGATCGCTATTCCATTCTCTAATAACCTCTGATACGTCTCAAGTAATGGATATGTTCGTTTATTTATGTATTTACCTTGTGGACAAGCAATGCAATCTTGTGCCTTTTTTCCAGGCGCTTTATCATAGGGGACAAAAGTACCATCGGGACATCTACGGCAGCTCTCGTTAACATATGCTTTGGTGTCCGAGTAAAAGCCTCCTATAAAGATGTTTAAAAAACAAGCATTGCCCTCTACAGTGTTGAAATTATAACCTACTTTTAGTTTAAATTGGAGCACCAATCATCAGCAACAACAACGCCAAGAAAACAAATGTTGACAAAGAAAATATTCCCGACTCCCAAATAGCATTAGTGGCGTGGCGTGGAAGAAAATTAAAATTAAGACACAAAATAACAATACTGAAATACAGATAAAAGAAAAAGAAAAAAAAAACAGCTACAGGTTATAACAAATCAAATAAAAGACAGCAAGTAAAGAGAGTGAAGGTATTTTCGATTTTCCCTCAAGTCGCATATTTTTTTCCAAATTACTGTTTCGGCGAGGTAAGCTTTACATTTTGTAGGCTAGAATCCTAATGACTACAGTCGACTTCCGATAACTCGAACCTTCGCTAACTCGAACAAAAGTCGATTTCCCCTGGATTTCCGTCATACATTTACTGTAATTTTACCCTATGCAACTCGAACCCTCGATAACTCGAAACTCCCGCTAATTCGAACCAACTTTCGTTTCCCTTCAGGTCATTTTCTATATAATTTTACCCTCGATAACTCGAACCATGTCTGTCGGCAATACGTATATGTGACAAGTCAAAACAAACAGTGTACTGTAGTCCAAACGTTGAATATATTTTGAAATAAAAAATTACACGAGTCAGAGCCGTCCCCGAAACGCCTTCAAAACACAAACTGTGCCACGCCATTGAGGTGCTACAGACGTTTACTTTGTTTGTGGAGGTTGATACCGATTCGTTCAAATTCAACCTTAGAAAACGTTTAAGGATTATCGCCAGGACAAATTAACTGATTATTTCTCGAAAAAGCAAATCGCATTAACTCTGCAGCAGTAGCCTATAGCGTTGTTCTCTTTGGAACCTGCAACGTTCGCTGCTGATTCGCTTTGTTTTACGTTACGTTCTGGTTTATACAGTGATTTAGAAATACATTGTTCCGTTTTCTTTTAGCTTCTCTATACTCTAATTAAATTTGTTTAAAATGTACACTGGTCTAATAGAAAATCAGTAAACACCGTTTTTTCCTTATTTCCGGTCATTTGTTTTCAACTCACGATAACTCGAACTCCCGATAACTCGAACCATTTTCGATTTCCCTTGAAGGTTCGAGTTATTGGGATTCGACTGTAGCAGTAATTTTCACTAACTTTAAATCTTGTAGTTCGTATAGTGTGATCGTCCGGGTGAGAGTAGTTCTGAGAAGAACTGTTGTTGGTGACTGACGTTTCGACAACCTGAGCGGAAGTCATCTTCAGAGTCAAGTGAAAAGTTGTTGTCAGTCGATGATGTTATAAGTCTGGTCCGTTGAAGCTGATTGGTCAGTTAAGCCGTGATGTTATTGGCTGTAAGACTCGTGTAAAGTTTGTCATCAGTAATTGGTCAGTTTCGATCCGTCTATTGTTAGTCTAATTAAGTCGTTCTGTTCCGTCTATTGTTAGTCAAATTAAGTCGTTCTGTTGGCGGTTCGTTTGTCGCTTCTCTTTACGTCGTGAATAAGTCGTTTGTAAGGTGCCGGTAGTCGTTGACATCTGTTGATAGGCGTCTGTTCTAAGTTTGTGTACCAGCTTTCCAGAGTCAGTCGTTGAAAATAGTTAGTACTGTAGGTTAAGCATTCAGCAGAGTCCCAGTCGATTTTGTGTTTAGTAAGTCGGTGGTGTTCAGAAATGTGATTGTTGACATCACCATTTCTCGTCGCTCGTTTGTGTTCAGTCAGTCTCGTGGTCAAGTTTCTACCGGTCTCTCCGATGTAGGAGGCCTGGCAGTCGGAGCATTTGATCTTATAAATCGCTCCCTGTCTGTTGTTAGGTTCGTCCCTGTCTTTAACGTTGGTCAGTAAATGTCGTAACGTTGTTATAGGTTTGTGAGCTACACGGATATTGTAGGGTTGTAGGATCCTCGCAATAGTTTCAGAAGTGCCCTTGATGTAGGGTAAAGTCGCTGTAGTAACAGATGTCAGATTTCTGTCAGTTTCAGTAGTTCTGTGAGTGTTGCGTCTAATAAAGTCAGTTGAAGTCGTGTCAGTTTTTGTTTGTGTTCAGTGCGAACACGGTCTGTCGTTTTGTTGGCACGTCTGTCGGCAATAGTCGTAATAGTGTCAAGTAAGTCAGTCGGTATCAGTTGTTTAAGTTTGTCAAGTTGTTGTTGTAGTTTGTTGTTGTAGTATTTGAGTCTTCTGTGACAGTCGTTTATCCGCGCTTTGACCAGTCGTCTGCAGGTGGATTTGACGATCTGGATGGCCTCTTGTGTGTTCAACGGACAACAGACCGTGTTCAACAGACCGTGTTCAACAGACCGTGTTCGCACTGAACACAAACAAAAACTGACACGACTTCAACACAACAAAGACAAAAAGCGACACAAAACTGACGAAAACTGGGTCAGGAATATTTCTTCCCGTCCCTTAGACAAAACTGAGACGCAAGTACTCTCATACGGACTGAAACACTCAGTGACACCTAAACGTATACCGACCGAGACTATTGTATCTAGTGTTGAGGCGGTTCTGTCTCGTCAGCGAGATTTATCGGAACCAGCCACGGATAACATCAGAAGCAGAATTGCTTCCACGATACAGTCAGCCTCCATACCTAACAGCAACTTGACTAAAGACAAACAACAAGCACTGAAACGACTGAAAACCGACGACAACATTGTTATACTACCAGCCGACAAAGGACGCGTTACTGTTGTTATGGACAAGACTGATTACTATGACAAAATGGACGCACTTGTTAACGACAAACAAACCTACGAAGTACTTAAACGTGACCCGACGCCTGCACTACAACGTAAACTGAACAACAAACTACTTACGCTTAAAAAGACCGACGCTTTTGACAATCAACGTTACTACCGACTGCGGTGCTCAGTACCGCAACCACCGAAACTTTACGGACTACCGAAACTGCACAAGCCGGGTATACCGATGCGACCCATAGTCTCGTTCTGTGGGTCCCCTACGTACCAACTGTCTAAATACCTGACGACTATACTGCAACCTCTTACAGACGAATCCAGACGTAAACTACAATCTACTGAGAACTTTATTGACGCCATCAAGACTGTACAGATACCTGACGACTACAAACTTGTGTCTTTTGATGTGAAATCACTGTTCACCAGTATTCCACTTCAATTGGCTCTACAGTGCACCGAGACCGCTATTCAACAATCTACTGTTACATTACCGCTACCGACTGAAGACATTATGGACTTACTGAACCTCTGCCTTACATCGACTTACTTTCAGTACAACGGAAAACACTACAAGCAGTTGCACGGAACAGCCATGGGGTCGCCGGTTTCCGTTGTTGTCGCAGAAATTGTGATGCAAAACATCAAGGAACGCGCCCTTGCAACTTGCCGACAAACGATACCGCTCTGGTTACGCTACGTTGACGATACTTTTACCGCCGTACACAAAGACGAAATCGACGACTTTCACAAACACCTAAACGAACAGAACGCCGACATTCAGTTTACCAGGGAGATCGAAGAAAACGGAAAACTTCCTTTTCTTGACTGTCTGGTAAGCCGCGACAACAACAAAATACGAACTACAGTGTACAGAAAACCGACGCATACCGACAGATTACTGGACGAAACATCGTACAACCCGACTTCCCACAAAGCTACGACTATCAAGACTTTGACGAGACGAGCGCAACTAGTTTGTGACACACCAGACAGTTTATCTGACGAAAACAAATACCTTGACCGCGTTTTCCACAAGAACAACTACAATACTGACTTTATTAGACGCAACACTCACAGAACTACTGAAACTGACAGAAATCTGACATCTGTTACTACAGCGACTTTACCCTACATCAAGGGCACTTCTGAAACTATTGCGAGGATCCTACAACCCTACAATATCCGTGTAGCTCACAAACCTATAACAACGTTACGACATTTACTGACCAACGTTAAAGACAGGGACGAACCTAACAACAGACAGGGAGCGATTTATAAGATCAAATGCTCCGACTGCCAGGCCTCCTACATCGGAGAGACCGGTAGAAACTTGACCACGAGACTGACTGAACACAAACGAGCGACGAGAAATGGTGATGTCAACAATCACATTTCTGAACACCACCGACTTACTAAACACAAAATCGACTGGGACTCTGCTGAATGCTTAACCTACAGTACTAACTATTTTCAACGACTGACTCTGGAAAGCTGGTACACAAACTTAGAACAGACGCCTATCAACAGATGTCAACAACTACCGGCACCTTACAAACGACTTATTCACGACGTAAAGAGAAGCGACAAACGAACCGCCAACAGAACGACTTAATTTGACTAACAATAGACGGAACAGAACGACTTAATTAGACTAACAATAGACGGATCGAAACTGACCAATTACTGATGACAAACTTTACACGAGTCTTACAGCCAATAACATCACGGCTTAACTGACCAATCAGCTTCAACGGACCAGACTTATAACATCATCGACTGACAACAACTTTTCACTTGACTCTGAAGATGACTTCCGCTCAGGTTGTCGAAACGTCAGTCACCAACAACAGTTCTTCTCAGAACTACTCTCACCCGGACGATCACACTATACGAACTACTGATACTCCTGGGTTCAAACCATTTACTTTTAAATCTTGTGGTGTAAACAAGCACTTCATTTGAGTTTTTGAAAACAGTGAGCTTAAAGTTATCAGTGTTAGGTTTTACTGTTTTGGTTAAGAGTCCATGAACCACAAATTTAAACTTTCGCTCAAAAAACAAACCAAGCCCCTTATAATCATTGCTAATTTCATCTAAAAATGGAGATTATGAGGCCCCGTTTACACGGGTCCGGACAAATTTTTGCATGGACGAATTTTGTTCCTGGACCGCCTGTTTACATGGATCCGTGCAAATTCTGTTACAGATTGCAGTGGTGTTTACACGGATCCGTGCAAATTTTAGACCAGTCGCGGCATGTGAATGGCTTTTTTACGTCTCTGTTGTGATTGGTTATCGCTAATGTTTTAAGCCAATCATGTTGCAGCTGATGCAGTACGCGACAAATCAAACATGGCGGCAGACAAAAACTTTGGCTTTGGCTTTCTGGCCCGTGACTTTTTCCTCGGTTGGTTGTTTCGTAAGCTGTACATGCTCACAAAGAAATTCAAACGTGTAAGATGCCTCGATCGATGAAGAAGATCGGAAACAAAAGCCATTTGCAGCAACGTGTACTGCAAAAGCCCGCCTAATCCGGCCAAAATAGCGATGCATGCTGCTGCCGCTCGTCTCCTCATATCTGCATTTGTTTCTTTTGTCTTAAATTTAACAAAATGGAACAAAATGTTTCATTTTCGATAGGCAACCAGGCAAAACATAACTAGATTCCAGGCCTTAACAACGCTATCTGAGCAAAAAGTTGCACGGTTCGGGTGTTTACACGAGTCCGTACGAAATATGGAACCGTGCCGGTCAAAAAGTTGACCTGCTTTTTTCAGGTCCCAAACTTGCACACTTAGCCGTTCAAAAATTCGTCCAGTTCCGCCGGTCCCGTGTAAACGCAAGGTGGAACCGTGCAAGTTTTTGTCCGTGCAAAAATTTGTCCGGACCCGTGTAAACGGGGCCTGAGTATCATATGAAATAAACCAATCAAGAGACTTACCCGCAAAACATTCCGTGCACTGAAGCTTACTTGGATCGCTTTCAGAGGTATTGACAAACGTTCCCGTAGGACATGGACCAACTTCGTACTTAGTTTCCCCTGTACTTGCAAATCCAGCTTGGTAAAAGGCCTCTACTAATTGGTCCTTAAACCAAGACTTAACTTCTATACTTCGAGTCACCTACACCACTGAAATGTAAAATTTGAAAAGGGAAATAAAAGTGCTGTAAAAAAAGATAAAGTCTGCTCTGTCACTAAAGCAGCCGTAGCTTTCCGCTTCGCATAGCATGAGGCGACTTAGAGTATAGTTACTACTCCTGGACGTATTTCTAATTTTGGTAACATTAATACCCTGCAAATATTCTACCTGGGCATTGGAAGCACTGTGTGGGTAAAGGGTCTCCCCTAAGGACACAACAAAAAGGAGTCCCCAGCCAACAACACAGTGACCCAGGCCCAGAACCTCTCAATGCTGAGACCAGTGCACTAACTCACCTTATAATAGCTAAATAATTGAATAATAGAATACTCTGACAAAGTGAATATATGAAAGACACATATGTGAACTGCGGAAAAATAATGAATGAATGAAATGATCCTCGCAGTGTGTTAGCAGTCTAAGCAATTGCATTTTAGCCTTTAAAAAAAAATCAAAGCTACAACAGAATTTGAACCCATGACCTCCGCGATACGAGCCACTTTTGATATTTTACTACATAAAGTTAATTAATTAACGTCCAAAATAGCCAAACTTTAGATCCTCGTTTTTTTCTTGATAATCAAAGTTGTTCAATGCAGTTCATCCAGTTTAAAAGGCCAAGGCTTGTTGTTTACAAGTATTGGTATTTTAGCGATGTAGCTGCAATATTTGTATTAGAGCGAATGGTTGAATTTTACCAAATTTCACGATCCGGCCAATGGCCGTCGAGGACACCAGGAGGTATAAAGTCTTCTAAATGACTTGTCACTCAAGCAGCCGTATTTATAATTTTGGTTACTCTAATACCCTGTCCATATTTTATCTGGGCAGGGAAGCACTGTGTGGGTAAAGGGTCTCTCCAAACGCGCGAGCTCAAGCTCAACACAGTGACCCATGCCCTGAACCTCTCAATGCTGAGACCAGTGCACTAACTCACCTTATAATAGCTAAAAAATTGAATAATAGAATGCTCTGACAAAGTGAATAAATGAAAGACATATGTGAACAGCGGATAAATGATAAAATGAATAAAATGATCCTTGTAGTGTTTTAGCAGATTAAGCAACTGCATTTTTAACCTGAAAAAAGATTTCAAAGCTACATGACCTCCTCGATACCGGTGTGTTGCTCTACCAACTGAGCTATGAAGCCCCTATACCGTGGGAGCAGGTCAACGAATGATTCGCCAGTAATCGGATCTAGTGTGGATTCTGGGATCGCCAAAATTACAATACTGGAGAGAGGTCAACGCTTTTTTTGCCAGCTGGAATATTTTATAAAAAATGGATTTGGGCATGGTTGATACTTGTAAAGTTTAAGTTTTTGTTTGAATAAGCGTGAAATATGTAATCAAGTTTACCTATAAACCTCCTTGCTTTCGTAAGGATAATTTTTTTGGAAATTGACATTGCAAATTGTTCTCGAAATATTACAAGTTGATATATATCGGGAGGAGAAAACTCAAAAAAGCCTTTTGAATTTTATTTTTATGTGTACAGGGATATTTCTAAGCATATTTATACAAATAATATTAGAAACATGCCCAGTGTCGATCACTGTCATTATTGTGCTGTGCGCTGAATGTGATAAGTCGATCGAAGGTACCCAGAGAGGGAATATATTTTTCCTAGCGATGGAATATTAAGATTATACTCGCTCAAGAATAAGGATAATATTTTATTATGGATAAGGGATCTCTTTAGAACAAGGTTATATCTTTTTCAGTCGAAGTAAAGCTACGCAGCCTCTGGCTAAATTGGACAGAAATAAACGTGTCATCCGCAATACGAAGCAACACATTACAACATTTATAATCAATATTTTTACGGATAATTTAAGATCTTGTCCTTCCAGAACAAATATTTTGAGAACTTAAAACACAACTTGCAAATGTTAATGTGCCACGATAAATCAAAATAGTTGCAATGGCCAATACATATAAAAACAAATACAGTAAAGAGGCGTCCAAATGTACTACCGGGAAACCACGCAGAGCTATGACCTCTACACATTTGCTGGCGGCATTCTTAGGGCTCTACTCAACTCAAAACGTTTCTTAATAATACAGCTGGCAGCATAAAGTGTCCTTTATTATTCAACAAATGCGCGCGCTGTCCATATATGGTCAAAATGTTAACGTTATCTGTCATCCGTACATAACAGATATCCTGCGATATACGTAGGTTGCGAAGATTCATCAGAAGTCTTGTAATGCGCTGCATAATAACAGTTTTTCTATCTAAAAAATTTGTTTCTTTGACAATTTGTTGGATAATAAAACAATTCTCCCGCTCAATCTTGCGGAATATAGTCTGATTTTAGCCAACTCGGCCTACGGCCTCGTCGGCCTAGTATCCGGCAATATTCCGCGCGATTTTGCAGAAAAATTGTTAATAATAAACAAATAATAAACAAAATACGTTAAACAACCAAATCCAAAAGACATCGGAAAATTTAAGAAAGTCACGAACATAGGAGTTAGTGAAGGTCTATCACCTTTTTACGAAGCCATAAGCATGTGGAGTAGTTGTCAAAGTGAATATATGAAAGACATAGTTCACATATACATATATGTCTTTCATCTTCTCCACATGCAGGGCATAAGGACCCACAATTGACCTGCTCCCAAGCTATCAAGGCTTTATAGTCCAGTAAAGTTATGCCAGGAGGTCAAAATGCTTGCAACAGAATTTTTCTTTTTACATTGTTTGCTTTTGAGGCATGTATGTTAACATACTAAAAGTCAACAAAAATCAACTTATGGGAAATGCGTAAAAAATCCACGTGTTGATGACTGCCATGTTTTTATGCAAATTAGTCATTGTAAACTGTTCCATCAAGACATTTACCACTTTTAGTTACACTTAACATGCAAAAACAAAGACCTGTTAAGTAAAGTGGTCATTTAAATACCATCATGGACCGTTTTCCAACAAATATTCAACAAAAATGTGTTTAAATGGTTATTTCCCAACCCTTGCTGGTCAGTTACAGGACCATCATATACCATAACCTGATTATCTATCAGTACCTTTCTAACTGTACTGAAACAGCGACGGAGTGAAGAGGGCAGGGGAGTCTGAAGCCCTCTAGCCTCCCCTGGAGGTAATAATAATTATTTTTATTCATTCAAAATATTTCTCCGTTTCTGATTGGCTTTCAATCCCCGGTTAATTCCAGCTAACCAGCTAGCGCGGACCAAAGGGAAGAAGGTCTTATTATACGACGATTGACGTCATTTAAATGACGTCAATTGTCCAATATCAAAAATTAACCGATCGCAACCTTGTTCCCACGACATAAACCGATCGCAACCTTGTTCCCACGGCATAAACCGATCGCAACCTCGTTCCCACGTTACACGGCAACTGCTCTGATGCACAACGACTGGGAAAATGGCGAGATTTGTGCAGTTCGACGAGCAGAAAATCACCAAATTATTAGAAGACAAGGGGAAAAAAGCAACGAAGGCGAGCCAAACGATTTTTAAAGCGTATTTTCAAGAAAATACAATTTCTGAACCAGCCACAGTGGAGGACTTGGCGCAGTTTTACGAAAATTCTACGTCGAAGTTGGCAAGAACGATGGAAACCTGTACTCGAAAAAGTCGCTTTGTGTCATCAGAATTGGCTTCACTAGACACTTCAAGCAACTGCTAAATATCAAAATTACAAATGACAGGGAATTTTAATCTAGGTAACCGAGTTGTGAAGTTTAAGTCAAATTTTAAAGCGAACGTTGTTGTGTATTTGTGTACTTTGCGTTCTGTGAAAACCATATTAAATTCATTTTCTGCATTTGGAGCTCTGGAAATATTTTAAATGAATAACAAAACAATTATTGGATGAGGCTGAGTATGATATGAAGAATTATGCAGATGGAGAAAATAAACATATTTATGCAGGATGGCCATTTCAGTTATAAAAGCTGCTATCGACAATATGCGCTTGTGTGGCGTTTGGCTTGGTGTACAACGGCCTCAACTCCCTCCCCGTCCCTCCCCCCGCCACGTTTAAAAACGCTCCGTCGCATCTGTGAAAATTAAATCATAAAGCATTGACTGCGTCCCCGTCACCGACGTTATCGCTATTTGGATCTGCCGGAACTGGTTATCTGAAACAAGCACTTCCACAACACTCTCCACAGGCAGGTGAACAGTCAAGTACGTTCTTTCTGCAACTGCATGGAGACGTGATATTGTCCACCTTGCAGTTACATCTGATAATTCAGAGGACAGTTTCCAGTGCAGGTGGTTTGTCGGTCATCATTTGTCATAATCTGTCCGAAGAGAATCAAATTATCCTACAGACGACGTCAGAGGCAAGGATGTCACTTCAACTGCCCTTGTGCGTTTATCCGTCTTTAGCAAAATCTTCGATATCGCAAGGCCTCTAAACTTCATTTTTTTTTCTTCTCTTTTTCTAGTCTTGCCATAACATCCTCTAATGAAGCCCTTGACTCGATTTTGACATCAGACAGCAGCTTGTCCGATGTTTCTCTTGTTTTCTGTAATTAACTACTGGAATAAGTAGACGAGCGACACGTTATCAGTGCAGCTTCCTCGGGCGGCAGCGTGTCCACTGTCGAAAATCCACTTCTGATTGACTGTGCTGGAGACACTAAACGCTTCTCGACAACTCTTCCTCAAGATCTACTCACTCCTGAATTTTCAGTTTGTAGCATAGAAAAAATTGGGCGAAGAAATTGAAGCACGTCTGCAATAAGAACTTTATTGAGCGCTGCGTCAAACGAAAAAATAACCACTGCAAGCTCTCGCTTGCGCCTTTCCACTTATTATATTTTGCATAAGTTGACATATGCAGCCAAAGTAGATCATTTCTGTGTGTAGACCACCAATTTGTAACACCACAGACAATAAATTTCTGTTTATTGGCCCATTTGTAATGCCCTACTTTAATACCATTAACGAAACCGGTGTCGACCTTTTACTCTATCCTCAGCTTCAATACGAAAAGGGAGCGAGCTAAATTTTTCGTGTGCTAACATTTATTAATTGTTATTTAATTTTTTTGTGTTTATCCTACCTTATAACGTGATTAAAGGCTATATAGTTATGCTTTTGCACTGTACTTTGCAGATGTAATATCGAAGTGCCCTAAAAATGATTTTAAAACTTCGTTACCGTAGTAGTTATAAAATTTGTAATAGTGACAGTATTATTTCGTAGTATGGATCTTCGATTAGCAAACCAAAGCATAACTTGCCTTTTAAAAAAAACATTTAAAACAAGGTATTTGATTAATTCCACTTAAAATGAAATTTGTCGCAAAACGTATCCGTTCTAAGGCTAATTTGCATAAAACATGGCGTCTTAAGGGCAAAATAAGAGAGAGGTAAAAGACTTGCATTTTTTTCGTATTTCCCCTGGGTTGATTTTTGTTGACTTTTAATATGTTTATTTAGAGTCCTTGACGAAAAAGTCCCTGATAATAAAAATTCTGTTGCAAGCATTTTGACCTTATGGTATCAAATCGTGTTAACTTTCCTGGACTATTATAGCTCAGCTGTTGGTAGAGCAACGCACCAGTATCGGGGAGGTCATGGGTTCAACCCCCGTTGTAGCCTTGAAATTTTTTTCAGGCTAAAAAATGCAATTGCTAAACCCTCGGACGTCCACATTTTTAAAGAAGGATTTACTCTACAATGCTGAAACTTTGAGTAGCTGTTCATTTATCCTGTGTTATAACACAGACCTCGGTTTTGATAATTCACGATATCATGCTCAACCTCATCCAATAATTGCTTATAATTAAATTTATACGCAATCATTCATGGAGTTCAAATTTTAAATCATTTTAAGTTATTGCATGCATTTTAAATGAAATTAGATTATCATGTACATAATATTCATTGTTGTACATAGTTTATTTTCTAGTTTACATTTTTACTTACTTACTTACTTACTTACTTACTTACTTACTTACTAACTTACTTACTTACTTACTTATTTCATTCATTTCATCAATAGAATACTCTGGAAATAAAATGTATCATAAACGTGTATACAAGATACATACAGCTGTACAACAAGCCTCTCACGCTGATAACGGTCCACTAATTTTACGGTACCGATCTGTCCATCTTCCATGGTACTACAGGACAAAAGCGATAGTTGATCAGAGATAGATAACACAGTTGCAAGGCCGTTTACCTACTTCAGTGAAACCTGTATTAAGCGGGTACAGTCGGGGGATGCTTTAGTGTCAGCTTAATACAGGGGGTCAGCTTAAAACAGGCTAAATTAGAACAGTTATATTGTATTAAATACCACAAGTTGGATTAGTCATTTTTTTAAAAAAAAATAGAGTGAAAAATGTTTTACATTTACGACATTATGCCGCAAGTTTCACGTTGTAGTGCCGAAGTAAAATAAATTAAAATTAATTCTAATGGTAAAATAAGACTGATGTTAAAATGTTAAAAAAAAGAAAACAACGTTAGATAAACGGAAATCACAAGTTTTGTGAAAACACGTCATCTATGGGGCGCCAAGTGTAAAATATTATTTAGGCATTATTTCTCTATATTTTGTGCTATTTAACAAATGTCACATACGTCGTCTTGTAATTTATAAATAACACATTCAAATAACTTTGCGATTTATAAATTGCAAAATACCTTTCTTTGAGATTTATAAATTGCAAGCTTTCCAACTTTGCAATTTATAAATTGCAAGATACCTAACTTTGCAATTTATAAATCACAAGATGGCGGATCCAGGATGGCGGCTCTAATGACGTCACGTGACGCTATATTACGTCACAGGCAATTAAAATTATGTCAACTTGTAGAGAAAGCTGCGGGCTTTCATTTTCAGTGCAAAATAATTTCGCTGCGCCTTAACTCCGGGGAGGGATTCCATCCACCCCCCTTCCACTTGCATGAAGGTGGGGGTATGAATTTGCTCGTACGTCCGAGGGTTAACCCTATTCAAACCGGGATTTTCTGAACATTCCAGGACCCGAGAGGTGCTTCAAAAGCCCCCTTTCCCCCTATAAGACGTCATTAAAGTGCTACTATGACCAAAATTTTTGTTTTTTTTTTCGTCTTTTTCTAAAGTCAATTTGTTCAATAAGTCTATATTTAACCAGCGCGCTAGAATTTAGAACATTGCGTGCGATATAAGCCTTGAAATAGCTTGCCGAAAATCGTGGAAAACCCGTCCGCCATTACACGGACGTCTAAAGTGAGCCAGCGACTGTAACGAAAAGCGGATCTACGCATGAGTTGGATCATGACGTCATATGCGCATCGTCGCTTCGAGCTTCGAGTGTTCCAAGAGAGAATATACTGAGAATTAACAGGGTTATAAAAGATATTTTCTTCGACAAATTCTTCGTCTAGTTTGCCCGGTGGCGAAACCGAAGAGAGCCGCAACGAAGAGACATTGCAATTTAGCGGTATCCTGTCTTATAGTGAGAATTTAATGCCGTTTGCCGTCGGTCTAAAGGGCAATGTTTGTATGCAAATACTTCAATATTTATTTCATTCGATGAGGTTTTGGCGCTGTATGCCTACAACGAAGCTGCCGTCTTCTTGTCCAATCGAAGCACCGATCGATGAAGCCTCGAAGAACGAAGAGGAACGGCGATTCAGGGACTACATACGTTTGAATACATGGTATGATGAGAAAAACGGGGTGTTACTAAACTGAGGATTTGCGGACCGCGGAACCTCCGGAACCTGCGGAACTTGCGGAACCTGCGGAACCCATAATTTTATGCTAATAAAAATAAAATAACGAAAACTAAAAAAATATATAAATAAACTAAAAAATCTCTAACACTACTGGCAAATTCGTTTACGAGTATAAAGAAGAATTTGTTAAAAAACTAGAAATAATTGGCGCAATTTACCGCGGAATATGCGCGATCAACTGGACCGAGTCACGTGATATCAAGTCACATGACGCCGTTGCAAATTTCCCTTTCGTAAATGGTCGTTGCCATTTGAATCGGTCGATGCCATTTATACTTTGGACCAAATCGCATGAAAGGATCTTTCAAACTTCTTGAGAGTATCAGATGTTTGTTTAGAAATGTCAAGCGATTCCAAAAATTATTTTGGTTTTCTAGTTGACGAAATATCCGAGCTTCGGTATACCATAAGATCGCTATGTTCTCGACACTTTAATGTAAAAAATTGGGCTCAGCCCGGAAGTGAGAAATATTGAAACAGAAAACTGCAGAAAACCTCACGCAAACGAATGAATGAATGAATATCTCCATTTACTTTAGTAACCTAATGAGAATATTCTATGCCTGTTTAGAAATGCCAAGCGATTCTTAAAATTATTTTGGTTTCGAAGTGGACGAATTCAGGGCGAATTCTTCGAGCTTGTGCATACCGGCATGCCGAATGTCGAGAACGTAGCGATTAATAGTATGCACAAGCTCGAAGAATTCGTCCACTTCGAAACCAAAATAATTTTAAGAATCGCTTGGCATTTCTAAACGGGCATAGAATATTCTCATTAGGTTACTAAAGTAAATGGAGATATTCATTCATTCATCGTTTGCGTGAAGTTTTCCTCAGTTTTCTGTTTCAATATTTCTTACTTCCGGGCTGAGCCCAATTTTTTACAAGTGTCGAGAACATAGCGATCTTATGGTATACCGAAGCTCGGATATTTCGTCAACTAGAAAACCAAAATAATTTTTGGAATCGCTTGACATTTCTAAACAAACATCTGATACTCTCAAGAAGTTTGAAAGATCCTTTCATGCGATTTGATCGAAAGTATAAATGGCATCGACCGTTTCAAATGGCAACGACCGTTCTGAGAAATGGCATCGACCGTTTCAAATGGCAACGACCGTTTACGAAAGGGAAATTTGCAACGGCGTCATGTGACTCGGTCCAGTTGATCGCGCATATTCCGCGGTAAATTGCGCCAATTATTTCTAGTTTTTTAACAAATTCTTCTTTATACTCGTAAACGAATTTGCCAGTAGTGTTAGAGATTTTTTAGTTTATTTATATATTTTTTTAGTTTTCTTTATTTTATTTTTATTAGCATAAAATTATGGGTTCCGCAGGTTCCGCAAGTTCCGCAGGTTCCGGAGGTTCCGCGGTCCGCAAATCCGCAGTTTAGTAACACCCAGAAAAACGTAATTGAATAGTTAGGATAAAATGTCTGCAATGTTTGAATTAATAGAGCTGCATATAAGCTTACATGTAGGTTGCTATTGCCGTTTGCGAAGGATTGAAATGATCTTAACTGTTGTTTTCATTCTTGTAATCTATCATACACGCCATGGGCATAAAATCTATCTCAGCTGTTTATTCTGAAAAAAGCTTTATAAACATGAAATAATGTAAAATTTATACGGAAAAATTAAAGTCAACAATATGGTGCAGGTGATCAATGGATTTAGCTCCTTGAGCTTTATACAGTTTTACCTTCCTTGACTACAATACAGGTAATAAACCTTTTTAAAACTAAGTGTTTTAGTGGGTGATAACACTTCAGACATCCAGCTTCTGCCAGCATTCAGTATTCCTGTTTGTTAAAATAAGAAAACCATTTGAACACTGTATAGAACTTCCCCGGGGGGGGGGGGGGTACTCCCATATATGGGCTATATAGGTATGTGCCGCCCGATAGGGTATGGTTTTTGAGGTTCTCAGTCCTTAAATAGGGTATCTTTTTTGCTCCTTTTGGCAATGTGTTCCCGGTGTGATCCTTAGATAGGGAACCTAAATTCTATCAGCTAAAAAAACGCCCAGCTAAACGTAAAAAGGCATCCGTTCAAGTGTTAGTAAAGCGATTTTGATTTTATAAAGATTTGTGTTTTGCTGTGCGCGGTTAGCCGTTATTTGCGTCGTCACGGAACGTTTCTTCTTCCCTTGAATAGGGTGACATTTTTCAGTTTTGGGCCTTAAAAAGGGTATCAATTTTCGCTTTCTTTATCCTTAAATAGGGTCAGGGTTTAAGAACCTGGGCGGCACACCCCTATCCGAAATTTATGGGAGTACCCCCCCCCCCCGGGAGAACTTCCTTCACTCTATTTACTGTAGCCTGAGTATCAGGCTTTTCTAAAGGGGAAGGGAGAAAGGGTAGAAGCGCGAACGGAAAGAAAAGCCTGACACAGACGCTTTTATTCCAGTTTTCCACCCCCTCACGGCGTGATAAGCGTCAACCAATCAAATTCATTTCCGGTTGTCACTTGCGAAGCCGCACCAAGATATAACTGATAAGACACAATACATCTTGCAACAATATTTATTAATGCCGATCCCGGCATCAATACAATGCTAGTAATCAACGTTTTCACGGAACATATATCTTGTCCTTACACGGGGAAAATTTCGAGAGTTTAAAGCATATCTTACAAATAGAATTGAGCAAAAACAAACTAGCAAAACATGTGGTAAAGAAGTGTGAAACAAACAGGAAACCACGCAGCGCAGACTAATGCAATGACCTCTAGACATTTCCTTGGCCACAATCTTACGGCTCTATTAAATACATAATGCCTCTAAATAAAACAGTCCCCCTCAGAAAGAAGTGAGAAGCAAATTACGTCGAAAAACCGAATTTAACACAGAACGGCAAGGGTACAAATGTCACAAACGTAGGCCCGTCACCTTTATTTTGCTAAAACTCCGAGGACGTCTTTCCGTTTCACAAGCAGCTTTCGAGGCATAATTTCTGTCCTCTATTACTTCTAAAGCCAGGAAAAACTGTAGAGCGCCTTCACGAGCCGTTTTGAAGTCGTCGCCTTCCATAAATACACTGAGATAACGCTGAATAACGTCGAGCGAAGTTTTCGTTCACTGTTCGTTCGCGTGGACATCAGTTCATAGAAGACGCCGTTATGAAATTTTTATTTCCGGTGGTGTGACGTACGTCAGGGCCCATTGTGAATTACCCAATCAGCGTCACATCCAGAATCTGGATGTTCGACATGACCCAATCAAAGCGTTTGTGTCAGGCCTTCCTCTCCTCTTTCTTTCCCTACCCTCCCCCCTCCCCTTAGGAAGGCCTGATACTCAGGTTATATTTACTGATAATAGCAGTAGCAGCAAAACTGGGTAGGAGTAGTTTTCCTTATTCATTTCACCCATTTGTTTTCCTCTTGGCCCCGTGATTTTTTGATGATAAAAATAACTGAAACACTATATGCACTACATGAGAACAAGTAAAATAATGTTAAGGGTATAAAAGTTTTAGTTCATAAACGGGAAAACCTGGACCTCGAACAAACACTGGGACCTTAATCAAACGTTTCCAGTTTTGAACCGGCATTTAAATGAAGCCCGCGTTGAGTCGGGGTCTGGCGTCTACTCAAGAAAATATGGTATCATATGCAATATGACAGTGGCTCTTTTTAGAGAATATCACTGGCAGTACATTGTACATCTGCAGTATGTGTATGTACTTGAGTTCAATTTTGGGACTAATCTTGTGTCAACTTAACATGACTGTAAACAAGTCAGCTCCGTATACCACCATAAATAAACAGACACCCTATTGGAGACAGTTTTCTCCTTCCATAAGGGGTTAATTCCCATAAATGTGCTTCAAAATTGCTCCCTTGATGCAAAAAGGCAAAGTCTGCATGCAAGCCTAGTTGCCCATCAGGCCAGAGCATACCTAAGTTTAAGTAGGATTAAGCAACCTGGATGAGATGGAAGTACAATTGCATCACAGGTTTAACCTCCCCACTCCCCCCACATACATGTAATGACACTGGTCTGGGCTCACACCTGAACGGCTTGATTCAGAGTCTTGCGCACTGACCATTAGGTCACCGTACCTTAATCAATACAACTACCCCATTACTATGACAACATTATTATTCATGGTACAGGTTTGACTGTATTTGTTATCGGCTTCGCAGTTCGTGTATACTAGTACTCTTTAAATAAATACATATAAAATGGTTGCAAGGGTCCTACGTGACCTCAAAATTACCCCCTTGTTACAAAAAGGCAAGGTCTGCATGCAAGTCTAGTTGCCCATCAAGCAAGCTTATCCTGGCAAAGTAGGATTAAGCAACCAGGAGTATTTCTACTTCCCCCTGGATGAGATGCAAGTACAAGTTCATCAAAGGTTTACCCTCCCCTCCTCACACCATCAATTTGCCGGTTCCCGTTCTACACTTGGAGAGGAGGCACCATGAGAGTAGTCTTGCCCAAGAACACAGCACAAAGACACCAGTAAGAGTTCACACCTGAACCGCTTGATCCGGAGTCCGACAACTTACACTTAGGCCACTGCACCTCAATCAAAATTATACAATATTTTTATTTATGGTACAGATTTGACTGTACTTGTGTTAGAAATTATGGTGGATCAGCAGCTTTTAAAAGAGTTCTCTGGCACATTCACATGATTTATTGTTGGCTACTACATTCTCAACTTATGAACAAAAAGAGCATGCCAAAAAATAAATATATTGTGAACTTAAAATAAATAGTAGCTAGGATTTCATCAGTGCTCTGTTGCACACAGCATAAGTGATTGACACAAGTCATAATTATAGCTCATGGCCCCTGTTGTACTTAAATATAATAAAGATTTACTGACTAAAATCCGGATAGCATGTATGTCTCTGAGACAGGCTAACAGTGTTCTATCCTGAGATTACTTCTCAGAAAATGTTTATGAATACTATTCTAAGTGCACAATGAAGTACAGTCCTACTGTAGTGTTTTACATTGCATGGCAGAAATAAACAAGTGACCAACACTGAAGACATGCTGGTGAGTTTATTAAGACTGCAGAGTATACAGAGGACTTCAATGGAAACATTCTCAGTACATATAATCAGTAAAAAGATGTTGCTAAGCTCCTTCTGTATGTACTTTCACATAATGTACCGCCTCGTGCGAATTTATTTAAGTTTATTTGTACAATAGAGGATATAATTCAGAAACATACAGGCCGATTTGCCTAAAAATTACCTTTTTTGACATGAAGCATATGCAATTAATTTAAAAATGACTTCTAGAACACGAACGCTTGAGCAACAGAAGTAAATTAAACCACTCACCCAATGTTTTGCTCCTAAAAAGTAGCGAATACAGTAAACTCACTGTAGATAATTCGAAGCGTTCTATTCTATTCACTTCCCTTGGATAGTTGAAGAAGTTAACCTCACAATGGTTGCAGGGAGAAATATCTATAAAGCATTTCCAAGAGTTCAAGTTTCCCTCAAAGTTATCAGGCGATCTATTATTCATCTTGCGTGGTTCGGGCGAGTTAAGAACGCCTTCGCGTTAATATCAACTATACTTGGAAATAGGCCAAAATGAAATTCCTTCAAACTCGGCCTGAATAAAGCCCTAGGGGCACTAGTTACAAAAATATCAGTTTAAGATCAATCGGTTAATTTTTGATTTTTTAACAATTTTTTTCTTCCCAAAGCCCGAAACCGGACAAAATCGAACACAAAAGTAGGGTCAATTCGGAGGCTTCTCCAATCGAAAATAAAATGTTTCATTGAAAACGAATTTCATATCGTATTTGTACCTCCATTCTACTATCTTTAGAAATAATTAGATCGCAATTTGATAAGAAGGCAAATATTTTACAAAATTTTGAAAGTCGCTACCTCAAGACAGCTAAAAATAGGCCAAAATTTACCATATTTTCAACTGCTTTAAAAGCCTCCTGGTACATCGTTTTGCCCAAAACGGCTCAATCAGCCTGAAAGAGCATGTTTTTAACTACAAATCTGTGAAATAAAATTTTTGGGTAATTAAAATCGCGAGCGCTGAGGCGGCGAAGTAAATGCAGCTATCTTCCTAAAAACCCGACCTTTGACCTTGCCGCAACGAAACCGCTAATAACGAGTTGTGACAATCTTTTCCTTATTTTGCGTAGGTTTCTTGTTTTATCGGTTGAAAACATGTATTACGTGATGAATGCAATCTTACTTGATGCATGAAACACCCAAAAGTCACATATAGACTTCTGTCAGTTGGACAAAATAAAGCACTTCGTTTATAAATTCGCATGCCGAAATTTAAACTTGAACGAATTCAATATTGAATTTGGTTTATGCGTTAAACTAGTTAAATCACGGCAATACCCACCTGAATATTCATATTCACAGCGGTGCCATATCCCTGGAATAACGTTGAAAGGGAGCTCAATCAAAACTTAACCTGCGATCAGGCGTTATTTTTCTCGCGGCGGTGTAGTCAACGGAAAAATGAACGCCTGATACAATTACTTGTCGAGTCGTCTGTAAAAAGTCCAGAATCTGGACTTTTTTCTGATTGGTCAGAAAACAAAAGGCAACATTAGAACTCTATCCCGATTGGCTAATTGAGTTCAAGTCTAATTTCCGGTTCAAAAATATCACGGGTAGATGATTGTTATCGTGGCGGGTGTTGAGCGCGGAATGAAGTAGAAAGCGAGTTCTTCAGTCTAGCTTCTAGAAAATCTCTCAAGAGTTTTGTTAACAAAACATTTAAAGATGAACAAAGGGAGTGTATTCGACAAATAGTTTGTGAAAGAAAAGATGTTTTGGCGGTGCTTCCGACGGGATTCGGCAAGAGCGTGATCTATCACCAATGGTGTCGGAGAGTATTACATCACACCACCAAAGACGCCAGAAGATCGTGCCAGTGACGAAAACTTCGACCTTGAAATGTCTGACCTGAGCCTTACACAAAATCAGCCTTTGCAGAAAACAAATTTTAAAAACCATCCGATCAACTCGTTCAAAAAGAGTAATTCAAACACATGTTTGTGAGAGTAAAAATATAATTTGAAGGCGCTAATCACGCTTATCTGATGACATCGCCGACATTCTCGATGACGTTGACAGATATTTTAATTAGGGGGCGGCAGACGACTTGACAAGTAATTGTATCAGGCTTTCCTTTTTTTTGCCTTCCTCCACCGCGAAAAAAAAGAAAGCCTGATCGCAGGTTAATCAAAACTTTGCAATGATTGCGACTCATACTAATCGAATTAATGTTAAAATTGTCACGCGCTGATTGTTCATCAGAGGAAAACGAATGTATTGTTTCCACGGGCAACCCCAAAATAGTCACTTCCGTTACATGAGCGATAAAGTTTTTTTTTCATTACAGGCTGTCTTAAGGATAAACAATATAAAACCTCACTTACAAATTATTTTCTTATTAAGGGACCGTTTTTTTATCTAAAGTAAATTAATTTGAAATTGGTTTACGCTGGAATTTACACAGAATTATTGACAGGTGTCACCAGTTTTCCGATAAATGTTCATTTCAGTATCGAAACTTGCGAGAAAAAGAAATCTTCTTTTAGTTTTCTTATTGAACTGTGATTGCATTTGTTGACATAAGAGAAAAAAAGGCGAAAAGTTTAAAGTAAGTAAGTAAGTACGTTTACTCGAAAAAATTATTGTGTGCGCTCGTTGGCTTGCTGTGGATACGCAAAACATGTTGGCGGTGATTGTGGTTCGAGTACAGAACGACAAGCGAACGATCATGATGAGTGTGTACGACTAGCTGAATGCTGTAAAGATATCAAAGGCCACTTAAAATTCTAATTTACAATTCTACCCATTTCACACGTTTCATACAGTGTAAAATAGACTTTCCATAATCGAGTCGATACAAAAATTACACTCCATCCACCGCGCCCCGCCCCGCCCCACCCACATCGGAGAACCTTAATTTTCAAGCATTTAAAAACAAAACGCTTTCCTTTAATGGTACACAGAGGAGAGTAGCGAAAGTGTGTGTGTGTATATGTGGGTTTATGTTATTTGGGAAGCTTAACCCGGGGAGGGGGGGGGGGGGGGCATGACAAGACACTATTGGGAAAATACTACATCAAAACAATAAATAAAATGGGGGACGTGACATTTTTCTCACCAATCAAAGGGATTGGTAGGTGGGTGTTATTTGTAAGGTACTATGAGTAATTTTTCAGATTGGCTTCAAAGCACTAATAAATGAAAGCCCCTTCGTTGAATCCTTAAGTTCGTCACGCAATCTTTTCTCCCCAATGTGCGAAGGAAGGCGTGACGAGACCAAAGGATATTTGCGTTCAATCAAACAACTAGCCTGTTCCAGGCGTTCGGTTAGTTGGGAAGCGCGAAAAACGGCGAGCGAAAAAAAACAAATAAGGGGGAGGGGGCGGGGAGGAGAGCGAGCGCCCCCTCGCCTTAGACCCCTCCCCATTTTTTCGCTTGCCGTTTCCCAACCCCTTAGAAGGGGAGACAACGACTTCATATGACTTCGCTAAATGGCGTCGGAATGGCTTCAAATTCGGCACAAGACACAAGTAAGCGACACATTTGAGGTAGGTAAACTTTATTTCAAAATAGATAGTTATTTACCCGATTGTAGAGAATCCGTGATTTTCCCATACATTTCTCTATATACACAAGCTGCCGCATACACCACGTATGTAGAGTCAGCCGCCCGAAGGGCTCTAAAAAAACAATCAAAAAGACGACTTTTGAGCTTGGGAAGCCTGTGAACCAACAAGGATTATGACTGTGCTGACTTTGTAAAGGCGACGGGACTGCCCAAGTGTTATCCCTCGCTCCCCCCTTTACATTTTTCTATGCGCTGCCCATGAAGTCGGAATTGAGCAGGTTTTTCTGTTTTTTCGCCACCTTAGCCCAAATGCGTCGCGGTGTCTTGGGCAAATTGTTAGATTTAAATTCGACTCGTCTTCATCAAATATACCTTTAACAGGGAAAGATGAAAACAAAATGTCCAGAGACAAAATAAAATAAAATTGATTATGTAAACAATGCAAAAACTGCATTAACTTGAGTTTCACTTACCCGCCCTAGCCAGCAAAAGTGTTGCCTCTGAATTTAATGACGAATCAGAAACACAGCAAGTTTTTAGGTGGCCTTTGATATCTTTACAGCATTCAGCTAGTCGTACACACTCATCATGATCGTTCGCTTGTCGTTCTGTACTCGAACCACAATCACCGCCAACATGTTTTGCGTATCCACAGCAAGCCAACGAGGGCACACAATAATTTTTTCGAGTAAACGTACTTACTTACTTACTTTAAGCTTTTCGCCTTTTTTTTCTCTTATGTCAACAAATGCAATCACAGTTCAATAAGAAAACTAAAAGAAGATTTCTTTTTCTCGCAAGTTTCGATACTGAAATGAACATTTATCGGAAAACTGGTGACACCTGTCAATAATTCTGTGTAAATTCCAGCGTAAACCAATTTCAAATTAATTTACTTTAGATAAAAAAAAAAACGGTCCCTTAATAAGAAAATAATTTGTAAGTGAGGTTTTATATTGTTTATCCTTAAGACAGCCTATAATGAAAAAAAAAACTTTATCGCTCATGTAACGGAAGTGACTATTTTGGGGTTGCCCGTGGAAACAATACATTCGTTTTCCTCTGATGAACAATCAGCGCGTGACAGTTTTAACATTAATTCGATTAGTATGAGTCGCAAACATTGCAAAGTTTTGATTGAGCTCCCTTTCAACGTTATTCCAGGGATATGGCACCGCTGTGAATATGAATATTCAGGTGGGTATTGCCGTGATTTAACTAGTTTAACGCATAAACCAAATTCAATATTGAATTCGTTCAAGTTTAAATTTCGGCATGCGAATTTATAAACGAAGTGCTTTATTTTGTCCAACTGACAGAAGTCTATATGTGACTTTTGGGTGTTTCATGCATCAAGTAAGATTGCATTCATCACGTAATACATGTTTTCAACCGATAAAACAAGAAACCTACGCAAAATAAGGAAAAGATTGTCACAACTCGTTATTAGCGGTTTCGTTGCGGCAAGGTCAAAGGTCGGGTTTTTAGGAAGATAGCTGCATTTACTTCGCCGCCTCAGCGCTCGCGATTTTAATTACCCAAAAATTTTATTTCACAGATTTGTAGTTAAAAACATGCTCTTTCAGGCTGATTGAGCCGTTTTGGGCAAAACGATGTACCAGGAGGCTTTTAAAGCAGTTGAAAATATGGTAAATTTTGGCCTATTTTTAGCTGTCTTGAGGTAGCGACTTTCAAAATTTTGTAAAATATTTGCCTTCTTATCAAATTGCGATCTAATTATTTCTAAAGATAGTAGAATGGAGGTACAAATACGATATGAAATTCGTTTTCAATGAAACATTTTATTTTCGATTGGAGAAGCCTCCGAATTGACCCTACTTTTGTGTTCGATTTTGTCCGGTTTCGGGCTTTGGGAAGAAAAAAATTGTTAAAAAATCAAAAATTAACCGATTGATCTTAAACTGATATTTTTGTAACTAGTGCCCCTAGGGCTTTATTCAGGCCGAGTTTGAAGGAATTTCATTTTGGCCTATTTCCAAGTATAGTTGATATTAACGCGAAGGCGTTCTTAAGATGACACGAAATTCCTCCTCTTGAATTGTTTTCTGCCACTATGTTGTGCAAAAGTGACCTGGAGATGCCTTGAAGTATGTTTAAAAAACATTTGCGCAGTAGATAAGACTTCTACATCACTACAGATTAAAAAGAAAACCAATGTTTTTCCAGATCGGTCACTCCAGCCTTCGAAGCAGCCATTTTGTTGATGCGCATATGACGTCAGCATGCTCTCGCCCCAACTAGTTCCAGATCTCTATTTGGTCCTCGGACATTTTTGAATCCAGTAATGGCGGCAAGCCGAAGCCGAAGTTTACGCGTAATATAAGTGGTCTTCCAATTCGAATTTGAACTTAACATTTGGCACGGTTACTATTTAATGTAAGTACTTTCCAAAACCGAAGAGAAAAGGGAAGGTAAAATTTTGATCATAGTAGCACTTTAACTTATGACCTTTTTAAGACTAAAGTAGTATTTAATCCATATTTTCAGTATGTTTAACTGTACGAACACAAAGCCTTAACGACAATGTTTTTGATAATATTCTTCTGTCCGAAACAGTTTTGAATCTTTTAGATGTCCATGGCTACTAAAGCGAGGTATAAATTGCAGTAAATAAGGACAATAAATGTTGAGCTTGGCTACTGCATTTCCCCACTGCATTTAAGTATTTTTAATTCACTTTTATTTCTAAGTGCAGTGGGTGAAAAAAGTTTGTATCATACTTACATATCTACTGTCTGGTTAGGGAAGTCCACAATGAAAGATCGAAGACTAACTGCCTTTAATTCAGTCCGTATCATATATCTAATAAAAGTAAAATCACTGAGTTAGCAACCACACTTTGGGAAAACCATGACAGTCTCATTTGTTATGAACACGGGCTTCTATTGGAGATTTTTAATCAGTCTAGGTTCCTTTAAAGACCACGATGCTTCTTAA
This sequence comes from Oculina patagonica, assembly GCF_052425735.1. Classification (NCBI taxonomy): domain Eukaryota; kingdom Metazoa; phylum Cnidaria; class Anthozoa; order Scleractinia; family Oculinidae; genus Oculina; species Oculina patagonica. Next base: position 21,939,073 of record NC_135765.1, read on the forward strand.
ATTTTATTTAGCGTCCTCCTACCAATAAGAGCCCTCTTTCGAGTAAGCGTTCCCCCGACCGTGTTTTTGTCAATAAGCTAAGTTCCTTAAAGCAGAGTGAATATTCGAGCAATGTTAAACAAAGTGAAGCTAGTCCATCGCAGGGTTTCTCACAGGATTAAATTCCCCGGCTGGTACCCATTTATACACACTGAGTGGAGACAGGCACTGTGGGAGTAAAGTATCTTGCCCAAGAACACAAAGCAGTGACGGATCCCTGCCAAGGCTTAAAACCGGACGGCTCCATCTAGAGCCCAGCTCGCTAACCAGTAGGCCACCGTGCCTTCCACCTACTGGGGGGCCAACTTCACCGCGGTCAAACGTCTCAGGCAGGTTTTCTTTCCATTTCGCCGTTTTTTGTTCAAATTGAAGTGTTATTATGAGCAAGGATAGATGAAAACAGTTGCCGAGTGAAAGCATAATCCCATTCCCTCAGGTAAACCAGTGCCTTACTTTTTAAATGTTTCGCATCCGAACCAAAGGTGCTTTGACAAAATGGCGCCGACAAGTCCGCATATCGCTATTTTCAAACACGTAGAGCTTTTTTAGTAAAGCTCCATAAAACTTAGTAAACCCTTAGGATACCGGTTATGTATCGAACTTTGAACTGTGAAAATTAAAACCTTGTCTTTGCAGTACTTTTCTTATTTTTTGCATATTTCTGTCGTTTGACCGCGGTGGAGGAGCCACCTAAACTCAAGCGTCTATCACAAAAATACGGTCACAACTTCTTGCAAGCAGCTGAACTTGTTGTGAACAATGACGAATTATACTTACATATTAAGCGAAGACCATTTTGGAATCCTGAAAGCTCCAGATGAAATCGACTTAATAGGGTTATCTGAAAGCATTCTACAAAGATAGAATAAAGTATAATAAGAGAAGCTTTAATGACTTAACGGGAGTTTATTCATGCACATAAATACTCTTTATAAGACTTGTACTTAAAAACTACAGATAATTTTAATCGTTTAAGTTCGCGTTGTCTCTTTTTTATATAAGCGGCTTCTGATCCTGCTTGAATGTTTGAACTTCAAGACGGCTCTAATACCGCTCCGTGGAAATTTTACAAATACAGCTAACTCCCGTCTTGCGGACACCTCGCCATTTATGGATACCCCGTTAGTATTACGGCAAGGAGTTGAAGTCCCGGTGAATAAGAATTACTTTAAATAACTCCCGCACAATTTTTTTTTTGCACGAGAAGACGCAACGCGCCGCGGAAGGGCGTCGTCCTCGAACGTAGTAATTTTCTCGGGCGCTTGCGTGCTCGCCCACTCGACTGACCATGGTTTTAAAGTGAATGTAATTGACTTTCTAAATACTTATAAAAATGTATTTCTTTCGCTTTATATGCTAACGACTGTATTACGTCATACATACAAACATTCAAACTGTGTCGTTGTGATGACCGATGTGTCGATCTATTCGCCCGGATCACATGCCTTCTTTACAATAAATATATTATCACAGACCCAACTATAATAACAGCTATTGCACCATTGCCATGAAACCCTAGAAAAGTTCATGTTTTGGGAGTTCTTTAAGAAAAAAATGGTTATCGTGTCCTTTTGTTGAAAAAAATAAATAAAAAGATTGCGGAGTTATTGAAGCTGCCTGATAGCTATAGGAAATGAAAGTCAAATCTAAATTGGTTCGGATCTACGGTTTCACTATCAAAAAACATTCACAGTTTCCCCGCCCTTGTTACTATGGTCGTGTCGAACTTCCCTACCATACTTACAAAAAGTCGAAGCTTTTGAGATTGCTGAAGACCTTACTTGGTATGGAGCTTATCAAGTTATTTTGCAAAAATCTGTAAAAATAAGTAAATAATAAATCACCATAAAAGATATATTATTGCACAGAAAAACACATTTATCTACCGTAATCATTCGATTTAGCGCCTGGGCGCTTATTTATTGTTGGCACCTTATTCGAGACAGGGCGCTAATTCGAGACAGGGTGTTTATTTAATTGTTTGCGAAACAACCAAATGTTCAAAACAAAACTTTAATATATTTTAAAATAACTAGCAATAACATAAACTGTAAAAGTAACAAAGTGTTGAAATTTCAGTTACTTTTACAAGAATTGTTCATTTTAACAGTAAATATATACATGTACGGTACGGTGAATGTTCATGAGTTTATCTTTTCGATAGACACAATAGGAGCGCTTATTAGAATAGGGGCGCGTATAGGAATAGGGGCGCTTATTAACAAAAACATATTCGAAGGGGGTGCTTATTGGAAGGAGGGCGCTTATTCGAATCATTACGGTACCTGATTGTACAGGTCATGTGATTCTGTTGATGGGACGCATTTTAAAATCGAGCAGGTAAAGTAAGCAACACCTAAAGGGCAGACGCTACAATGATATTATTGTCCTTCTTTCAACGTAACGTACATTCTACGATTCTTGTTGCAGAGTTTTCCAAAAGTATGTATGCATTGTTATGAATTTACACTTTTCATTCATAAAGAAAACGAAAAGAACATGAAAGGGGAAAACAAAAAAAAGAATTGAAATAAAATTGCGAAAACGCTAGTTAAAATATTACTTCTTTCCTTTTTTCGACTATTTTGCTTGTTTACAAGCAGAAGTAGGAGATTAGGAGTGATGTGGGCAAAATTTGGAACATTCTTGTCTACTCTCAAGGGACTTTTTTAATTTCTCAAGGGACTGTTTTAATTTCTCAAGGAAGTTCTTTCCGCTTAGTGGGCGATGAAAGGGTCTCTTATTATTATTGCGTCACCACTTCCGATCTCGTGTTAAAGACGTGACTTGTCACATATTCCGCTGTAGGTGATGAAAGGGTCTCTCATTAGACACAACTAATCGAGAATGTGAGTGGTTCAGTGTTTCACAGTCTAAAGCGTTGTACTAGTACAAGCGTCTCACTCACTGAAGCCGGGCGCTAATATTTAACCTAAAATGATTAAGAACGGAAATTATCTTTTCTTTCACAAACTATTCGTCGAATACACTCCCTTTGTTCGTCTTTAAATGTTTTGTGAACAAAACTCTTGAGAGATTTTCTAAAACCTAGAAGAACTCGCTTTCTACTTCATTCCGCTCAACCTGCGCTCAACACCCGCCATGATAACAATTGTTTTTGTCTACGTGCGATATTTTTGGACCGGAAATTAGACTTGAACTCCATTAGCCGCTGTGGGTGATGAAAGGGTATCTCATTAGTATTGCGTCAACACTTGTTATCTCGTGTTAAAAACGTGACTTGTCACATGTATAAACGTTATATAACAATTATTTTTATGCGTGAGTATCTCAAATCCGATATTTTCGCGACAATCGATTGCGTTAGTCACGCTTAACACGAGTGAATAATCATTTATTCGCGTTCTCAATTCAAGGGATTTCTTTTCGGTGTGGGTGAACAATGCGTCAGTCAACACTTGAAGGCAACGTATAAGTCGCGCTAATATTTAACCTAAAGGATTTGTTTTCGCGACAATCGATTGCGTTAGTCACGCTAAACACGAGTGAATAATCATTTATTCGCGTTCTCAATTCAAGGGATTTCTTTTCGGTGTGGGTGAACAATGCGTCAGTCAACACTTGAAGGCAACGTATAAGTCGCGCTAATATTTAACCTAAAGGATTTGTTTTCGCGACAATCGATTGCGTTAGTCACGCTTAACACGAGTGAATAATCATTTATTCGCGTTCTCAATTCAAGGGATTTCTTTTCGGTGTGGGTGAACAAAGCGTCAGCCAACACTTGAAGGCAATGTATAAGTCTTTCACAGACTAAAGCGACGCTAATATGTAACCAAGAACGTAAGAACGCAAGTTTGGACTGGTACAAGCGTCTAACACACTAAAGGAGCGCTAATATTTAACCTAAAACGATTAAGAATGCAAATTTGTACTTTTACAAGTCTTTCACATTCGCGACAATCGATTGCGTTAGTCTCGCTAAACACGAGTAAATAATCATTTATTCGCGTTCTCAATTCTAGGGATTTCTTTTCGGTGTGGGCCGGGGGTGTGGGTATATATGAAGAATGTATTGAACCGCTGAACTGTTTGTTTGCTTTAGTAGGCCGGAATAAGCGTATACGCGACACGAGTACTACAGTATATTCAATGTGTTTTCGATTGGGTTTTCTTTGGCTCCTTAATTTGCGGTTGAGTTTTGTAAACAGCGCGTTGTTGACTTCTAGGTTTCAGTTTTAATTTAGAATGTGATGTGGAAGTGTAAAGTATTCAGGTAAGCTAAGTTATTTTCAAGACTTCCACTCCTAAACAACATGAAAAGCGTCTTTCACCCTTTAGCAAAACACTACTCCATACCACAATTGACAGCCAACAGATAGACCATAGCAAAATAGTCGTAGTCTCATAGAGACCTTTGATTCTCTTTCCTTGGCGGATTAAGTACTTACAGTATATCCTTGGACAAATAGTTACTTACAGAAAGCTAAGGTCCTTCGTATTAGAAAAAAGTCCAGCTGTGATGCTCTTGATCTTATTGTCCGCTAAATTTCTAAGAGAGAAAATATTTTGTTTTTGACTATTTGAAGCGAAGGAATAGTTCCAACGCTGTGGGATGCCATTTGTGATATTAAAACCAAAAAGTTTCGGAACTCAGTAGGTTTTAATATTTCGGCTTTTACTGTTTATGTAAGTAACGGATGAAGACTGCAAAAACAACGATCCGAATGAACCGTCGAGTAAACAGCGTGACATGTGCATAAGCACATGAAAGGTCTGAACAAATAGACCGAGGAGTATTTTTTTAAGTTCTGTGTATCAAAGTCACAACCGAGAAGCGTAATCATTGTAAAAACCAAGTTTTGGTTTATTACAAGAAAATTTGATTTAAGAATGTCGGTCTCTAAGAATCAGACAATTTCTCAATTTGCGACAACAGTGGGAAATTCGATTTCTTTCATATTGAGATGTTAGATAGGCTAGGGTATAACTTAAATCACTGTAAAGTTCTTTCGATGGAATATCCTTTTATTTTAAAGAAAAATGCAAATAACGAAAACCCGTTAAAATCGTCATTTGAGGCGCTTAATTATTCATGATTTTTGCACGAGATTGAGAGCCTCGCGTGCAAAAACAAATCACTCTACCGTCTTTTTAACACTCGAACCATAGTTAGCAATCTCTAAAAATCTACTGAAATGATTTTGGGAAATATTGCGCTGTTCTTTGTAGACAAAAACATTTTATTTCGAAGGCATACAATTCACTGAAGTAAAAGTACTTGGTAAATAAAATTAATTTTCACCATGTGCGAAAGCTTCAAATCGTTTAAGCTTCTGGTGGTTGAATGCTAGAAGAATGGTGCATAAATCCCTGTAAAATTTTCTTTGGGCAAATGATTAAGAGCGACGTGAGAGCTTATCGAATTCGGTAAAATATGCAAATATTCGACCTTCCGCGGTCAACTTTGAAGTTACAGGTCATTTACGACCCATTTAAGACCAAATTAAGCATATGAAAAACAATATGTAATTTTCTAACCTTTAACTACTGTAAAAGGTAGGTCCGAAGGCCATTTTAGCATGATTACGGCTCTTATCATTCGTCGCATCTGAGCTTCGTTTCAAGTCTGCACCGAGCCAATTGTCAACGTGCAACATACTCAGTGGTCTAAAACCAACGAATCTTTCATCACCTTTCGGCGCATATCGTCACTAGTGCATCGTCTTCGACGGCTTTGTCATTTGTTAAGTATTGTTTGGTTTATAGTCCACAAATATAATACATCTGATCGCTGCTAAAATGGCACAATAATGTTGACGCTTATCTTTGCTTATCTTTGCTTATCTTTGCAGTGCACGAAGTCACGTATCCGTTTGTTCGTCACGCAAGTCATGGGGATTTAACAGGTGGCAGTGCTGGTGGTAGTATAGGAGTTCAGTTCTCTACGGGTAGGTGGTGCGCCCAACAGAATACAGTCAACTCTCGCCTTGCGGACACCCCCCTATTACGGACGCTCGATATTACGGACAAAATTCAGATCCCCGGCGAAAGTTATAGAGGTTTGACTGGAAATGACTCCCGCTATTACGGACTCTACGGAATTACGGAATTACGGACACTTTCGTGGTACCAAAAGAACAATTTTATTGTTTTGACTCTCGATAAAGCGGACACCATGAACTTCTCACATAACATTATTACGGAAAATTGCAGTGTGTTGAATACTATTTGTCGAAACACACTTCAGAAGTCTTCTGCCATTATTATTTTTGCATCAATTGCATCAGTAGCTGTACACCAGACTTTGCTTTTTCATTTCAGCTTGCGCCCTTTTCTTCCAGACAACTCCTTTGGAGAGATCAAACCCTCAACCATTGTCATTCTCCATACCTAACGACTACTGAGTTGTTTCACGACTGTTGATAAGCTCGTCATAGCCCATACTATTTAACCTATGTTAACGCCATTTTTTTCCTCACACCCCGCTATTACGGACTCTCGCTATTACGGACACTAAACGAAGTCCCGAGCGTGTCCGCTATAACGAGAGTTGACTGTACGGTGCTCTCTGTGACTAAAGGGATGGGCAAAATCAGCTCACCTTAACTGATAAATATAGTCGGAAATGTTAAAAAATGCGCTGTATTTAAAATGATGGGCAACACTTAGGGACTGGTAATTTTTACTTTTTTGGTTGGAGAGGGGGAGTGGGGTGGGGGAAGCGCGTCGGAGAAAGTTAGTTTAAAAGGGGCACGTATTCTGATATCTCTGAGTAAAAGTTATACCTTTATTCATATATAATACATTAAAGGAGAAGTTCACTCCAGAATGGCCATTCATTTTCTTTACGGCAATAAAAAGTTTATACAAAGATATGTTATTCACCAAAATTTCAGCCTCCAACGTGCGCTATAACCCTACGAAATCTTTCTTTGAAGTAGCCCAAAACTCGACAACTGAACGCCGCTATTTTGGAGCCTGGCAATGTATGCGTGACGTCAAAGAGCTCAGCCTGAAGTTTGGCGGGAAAATTTTAATAGTCGAAACTCCTTGTTTCTTTGTAGTGGCGTTTGTTTGTCAAAATACAAGTGCGATACAAAAATATTTTCGCCGTCTTTCAATATCTAAAAGAAAAAATTACTCAATAAGAATGGGTAGGGACGAAAAATTACTGCCAAAGCGAACAAATATTTATGTGCTCCGAAAGCTATACGGGAGACTGCTTTGAAGAAGATCACATATACAGTCTCCTACGTGAAAATACCCACACACAAAAAAGAAAGAGCCAGACGCAATACCAACCAATGATGCGTTTATGTTATTTCACTTTTTAGTTGATTTCAGAGAGGACTTTAAATCAAACAGAAAAACTCTTCTTCATCAAATATAAGATCGTAACTCCCAAAGTGAACTTTATGTTATTTTTGTAGTTGACTGACTGAGCTAGAAATGTTTGAATTATTTCATTTTAGATCAAGCAAAATTTTAACTTAACTTATTACTTGTTTGTATCTTTTTCTCTGTCTTTTTCTCCTTCTATATTTATTTACATGTACAACCCAGTCATTGCATCCAAAATTTTTAACACTAAGCCCGTTTTGTTATTTCTATTCTGAGAAGTGTTGTTGCCAATTTAAGTCAATTTTTGTTCATGCTGTAATTATTTGCCGTCGTCGTATTTGCTCGATTAAACGCGGGTCACCGATTAAACTCCGGCTTCGTATTAATAAACGCCGGGTCAAAAATGCTAACTTTTAAATAAACACCGGAGACGTTTGATCGAGGTCCCGGCGTTTATTTGCAGTCGAGCAAACAAGTTAATATATTCTCTTAAATAGCACTGCTACTACAAACTGGTACGGTTTGCTTCTTTGGTAATTTTTTTTATAATGCCAAGGAAAGTCCGGCGTAAAATAACTAGGATGGATGCTGTAAACAAAATGAAACAGCAATGTTCGCGTTCGTGTTGTCATGACTGACGCACTGTTGTTTATAACAGTGAACGTTTATAATTGCAGAGGACGTTGGCGACATTGCCGTTTATGGACTCATTGGTTGTTTATGTTCTGCAGTTCGGTTCAGTTGTAACAAATCTTGATTGCAACATGCACGTGCCGTATGCAATACTGTTACTTTGGTAAAAATCATCCTCGGAGACCCAAGAGCAGTTTGTCGGCCGGGACGACGAGAGAAATCGTGGTTCTCGGGACTGAAAAAAATACAGAAAATTGCACTTCGTTAATAAACACCGGACCCCGCCAAGTTTGAAATAAACGCCGGAGGTGTTTGATTTGAGAAAACACGGTAAGCAAAATGACTAACCTCCATTCTTTCCTTATTCTTTCGCCTACTTTCGCTTGCATGTCGTTTGAAGGGAGTTACAGATCTAGAAGGAGATTTCTTAAAATGGTTTATTTTGCGTCTGGCTTTTTCTATCTTTTGTGGGTATTTCCACGCAGGAGACTGCATCTCTGATCTACTTTGAAGCAGCCTTCCACATAGTTTTTGGAACACACAAATATTTGTGTCCGCTTTTGAGCAATTGTTCTTTTAAATATCGGAAGACGGTGAAAATAAACACCTCTTTTTGTATTTCTTGGAGCTCTGTGTGAGCAAAATGGTGCTGCACAAACAGGCATTTTGACAAACAAAAGCCACTACAAAGAAATAAAGAGTTTCGAGTATTTAAATTTCCCCGCCAAACTTCAGGCTGAGCTCTTTGACGTCACGCATACATTACCAGCTCCAAGATGGCGGCGTTCAGTTGTCAAGTTTTGGGCTACTTCAAAGAAAGATTTCGTAGGGTTATAGCTAGCGCACGTTGGAGGCTGAAATTTTGGTAGATAACGTATCTTTGTAAAAACTTTTTATTGGCGTAAAGAAAATAAATGGCCATTCTGGAGTGAACTTCTCCTTTAACTAATCATTATGGTGCAAACTGGAAACAGTGATCTCGGCTCAAATTTTTTACGCACTTCCATCCTCCACTTATCTTATTTTGAAAACAAATAAGCAGCGCACCCACCCAGCAATCCCTCACGAAACATATGGAGGGACACTCCCATAAATTTCGAATATGTTTTAAGGGTAAAGAAAGCGAACATTGATACCCCTTTTAAGGCCCAAAACCGAAAAATAACAATCTATTCAAGGGGAGGAAAAGCGTTCCGCGCCGACACAAATAACGGCTAATCGCACACGGCGGTGAAACACAAATCTTTATAAAATCGCTTTACTAATACTTGAACAAAAAGTTCAGTTTTAAGATACCTTTTTTCGTTTAGCTGGGCGTTTATTTTAGCTGATAGAATTTAGGTACCCTATCTAAGGATCACACCCGGAACACATTTCCAAAATGATACCCTACTTATGGACCGAGAACATCAAAAAATATACCATATCCCGGAGTTTTCAAAGCAACTCTCACCCGGACGATCACACTTTACGACCTGATACTGGGTTCAAATCATTTACTTCTTTATTAAGACTGTATAACGAAGTTTTCAAGAGCTGCCTTATAACACCAAACAAATAGCTAGCTTCTAAAGTTTGGTTTTTCACGGGAAAGAGTCATGTTAGAGTTAACTCAATTTATACTGGGACTTGTGACTGCTGATGTCATTCTCACACGACAGTATAGGAACGATTTCAGTGTGACGCTTTCGATCTTTAGAATCAAAACCGCAAACTCCACGAACAAGGGCCTTAAAAGAACAACAACCTTCCATTTCCAGTGAAATAAACTGAACTTTGAAAACATTGTTCATGTGCTGTCTTTAAGCAAAAAGACGGCGCCAATAACTAGCACGACCAAGGTTTTGTTTACTTAGAAGCCACTAAATTAAATTTGGCGATTTTTTTCACACGCCGAATTGCCATAGCAATTTGCTTATCCTTTTAGGATGATATTGTTTTTAACTGAGTTGTTTTAACATGTTTTAATTTCGTTTGAACTTCAACTTAGTTATTGTTGAATTTAGACATCATGAATTCGACAGTATGTTCAAAACGGCACCCCAAGAAAGTACTTTTTTACAGGTTGACGAATGTCCACCCGAAGCCACAGGTCACCCAGATTTACCGTAGGGCGAAAAAATGGCGATGCAATGTTTTTATTAAGTTGCCACTCGATCACGAAAAAACATTAAAACTTTTCGTTACTTCTATCATTAACCATTTATACGGGAAATATTTGGTAAGGTATCTTTTTTGAAAAAAAAAAAACTTTGCAAACCAACCAACCAAGAACCCCCCGGCCCCCACCCTCTCACCCCCAAAACAACATAGACGCGAGCTTTTCTTTTCGTTTTCGGTTCTACAGTAAAAAAGGGAATAACTACTTAAAAACTCTACCTGTTTTGTAAAGATTTATATCCCCCTCCCACCCCCGGTATTACAACCAAGCCCGCGCGAGCAACTGAATTCGCGAACAGTTGCATTACACTGTACCAAACGCTTATCACCTGACAGTACGTGTGCTTTATCTTGTCTGCCTAAAGATATCACTGTACTTGTTGTTGTTGTTGTTGTTGTTGTTTTTGCTGGCTAGAGTACGTACTTGTCATTAAGTATTACATGAAGCATTTCCGCATATTCAACCTTTCCCACACCACCTACCACCCCCTAAAAAATTGTCCATGACACAGTATTGCGTGACGAACAGACGGCTCATTGCAAGATGGGACTGGATAAGCGCCGACATCATGCCGTTTAGCGATCAGATGTTATTATCGAAGCAATACTAACAATCGGCTATGCCGTCGAAGAAGATACAGTGGTGATAAGAAGCGCCAAAAGTTTATCACAGACTGGATTTCGACCACTAAATATGTTGACAGTTTGCGTGGTGAATAGGACATACTTACACAAACGAAGCTCAAACTACTACGGATGCTTAGCAGGCTTAGAGCCGGAATCGTGCTTAAAAGGCCTTCGGACCTGCTTTTTACAGCAGATTAAGGTTAGAACATTTCATAATGTTTTTGTGTGTGATTATTTTGACCCAAAATGGGTTAAGACTTGTGCACGGTTTGAAATTCATGTCATTCATGTCTGACCCGTAACTTTAAAGTTGATCGCAGAAGGCCAGACGACGTTCGAATAGTATCCCATGGTGCAATTCTCCGCGCACATCACGCAATATCGAAGTTAGGGCGGATTCCACCGTAAAATAACGCCGCTTTCTCTACGGCATATTTCGTATTTTTTTCCAGTCAAAAGCAAGGAAATTGCATTATTTTGTTGTTTGTCATACTTTCATTGATTTGCAATTGTCCTATGACCGTGGTTTGTTAAAAAACGTCCTTTATTTTTATTATTTTGATTAGCTTTCCTTCACAAAGTGTTCACTGACCCGCGACGAGGTCATAAATATTCACGATTCTTCGGATTATAAGCAGGTTTCTACTAAATATGGGTCTCACGCTAGCATAATGAAGGCCGTATTATTCTACTTGCAAAGAAGTACTTAGAAGTACCCGCATCTTAATGACTTTTTCAGCGATCAAAGATGACTGAAATTTCGATCGAAAACCAGCGCCGCGTGCTGCGAAGCGTGTGTGATGTCTGTTTCAGGCAACAATCGCTGGGCTCTTTCGTGAGCTTTGTCATCATTGCCATTTATATTTACATTCAAAATGACTAATTTCGAAAGTAATTTTATAACTGTATTTTTCAAATAAGTGAAATGCTTACAACTGGTGAAAAATAACCGTAATAATAAGCTCAAATATGTATTCACAGATTATGTAAACAACGCCGAACGAGCCCGCCGACTGCGAAGCGGACAGACTAGAGATCGATAGAGATGTAAGAAGAAATGTAAGAAAACCGATTCAGATAAGCACAGGACTTCTTTATTAACACTCCAGCAACAAATAGTTCATCTATAGCCGAATTTTTTTACTGTCACAGGAACGAAAGCTCTTCGACGTTAGTCCAATTGTTCGATAACACTAACATGTATTTCTCTGTATACTAGCGAAACACAGGTAAATCCCTTCAATGTGACACTAAAATTCTCCTTTGAAACGCAGTGAACGTAGAATAAGTCGTTTTCCTCGAAAGCAGCAGCTTTTGAATCAAAACTAGTCCGGAAACACGCCATGGCGAACGCTTCTTCTCGCTTCGCGAGAGCTGAACAATACTAATTAGGTCACGTACGCAGTGATAATATAAGATGAAACGAAATGCATCATGGGATACTATACGAACGTCGTCTGGCAGAAGGCCAAATATTTGCATATTTAACCGAATTAAAAAAGTTCTCACGTCGCTTTTAATCATTTGCCCAAAGAAATTTTTACAGGGATTTATACACCATTCTTCTAACATTCAACCACCACAAGCTTAAACGATTTGAAGGTTTCGCACATGGTGAAAATTAATTTTATTTACCAAGTACTTTTACTTCAGTGAATTGTATGCCTTCGAAATAAAATTTTTTTGTCTACAAAGAACAGCGCAATATTTCCCAAAATCATTTCAGTAGATTTTTAGAGATTGCTAACTATGGTTTGAGTGTTAAAAGGACGGTAGAGTGATTTGTTTTTTCACGCGAGGCTCTCAAACTCGTGCAAAAATCATGAATAATTTAGCGCCTCAAATAACGATTTTAACGGATTTTCGTTATTTGCATTTTTCTTTAAAATAAAAAGGATATTCCATCGAAAGAACTATTCAGTGATTAAAGTTATACCCTAACCTATCTAACATAAAAGTATGAAAGAAATCGAAGTTCCATCCTCTTGCCACGAAATGTTGGATTCTAAGCGACCGGCATTCTTAATACAATAGCGGAAACTTAAAATTCCGGTTATAATCCCCCCCGCTTATAAGTCCCCCCCCCCCGGTTATAGGCCCATCTATCTCGAAACAAAAAAATACATCCGATTATAAGCCCCCCCCCCCGGATATAAGCCCCCCTCTACCGGATGACAGTACTGAACAGGGCTAAATGTTTCTTTATTATGCGTTTTTAACTTAAAAAAGGTATTTCGTTCAACACTCCCGTGGCTCTTTTCGAAACGATTTTTTCATTCCGCTTATAAGTCCTCCCGGATTTAAGCCCCTCCGCTTATAAGCCCACCCAAAACCCCTTACGAAGTTGTATAAGCCCAGGGCTTATAACCGGAATTCTACGGTATCTAAGGCGTGTTGATGTTACGTAATAAAGTAAAGAATTATTGGTAATCAGAGAAATAGTTCTAACTCTCTAAAGGCTTTGAGTCGTTCATTGATGCTAGGCTTTTTATATCAAAAATCTTAAAATATTTTTTGATATGAAAGGCTTCCAGGAACGCTAATTGTGACCAATTGTAACTATAGTCAATTATCTCGAAGTTGTTGTAAACTGCGTTACGAATATGGTCTTTAAAACTAACGCAGTGCGTTAGATGGTCATTAAAACAATCAGGTAATCCATGAAAGCTGACTAGTTCATTAAAGACGCTGTAATTAGCCAGATGGTGATACATGGGTTGTTCAGGCCTTGTGGCGTGCTCGTTTAACCTGAAGGCCAAAGAACGATCTGTTTTGCCTATATATTGTTGAGAACAACCAGCACAAAAAAGTTTATAAATAACGCTAGATTTCTGCAATGTAGGAACTGGGTCCTTGTTGGAACAGATATGTGAAACTTTTGGTGGTATCATAACGTATTATAAACTTAACCTTTTTACCTTGAGGAGGACAGTAAATGATTCGAGATTAACGAAATATATAAGAGTTTTTCCGATGTTGAACAGTTAGACGACGCCACGAAAAATTCATGTATGGCAGTTGAACGCTGAGGTCAATTTCGAAGTGCAATAAAGGTTAGTTTACTCGTTGATGTTTTAATTTTCCATTATTCTTTTTAATAAATCGGTTTAACAGTGCTTCGAGGATACGAAAAATCTTTATCTTGAAATGAAAACAACCTTAAGCTCACCGGTAGCGGTATTGCTTACACTGAAGTGCTCTGAAATCTTCTAGTATTGTATAAAACAAATAGATTCCATTTTGCCGTGGGTCTGTTCAGTTATAGATCACAAAAGACGTCAAAATGTGGTAAGAACAACAGTGACCCACGTTTATTCAAAATGTGGTTAGAACGGTTCTAACCACATTTTGACGTCATCTGCGTTCTATAACTAAACTTATTTGTTAGCTATATGACGCCAATTCATGCTTTTGTTTTCGGTTGGTGTCGTGTAGTTTAATTTTGTTTGTACCTTTAAAGTCAGGATTTATGACTGTACAGTACCGGAAAACGTCTTACCGCCAATGAGCCAAGTTATCTTGTTTCCGTGTAACGGTTTTGTGTTTAGTTTTGCTTTCATTTCCAGTATTTTGTTTGTTTATCTTTCATTTATCTATTTCGCGACGCTAAGACTCTCGGTGTAGGTCACGTTCTTTCGTTAACACTCGCACTCAAGGATTAGGATCCCGGGGGGACTCCCATATGATAGGGGTGTAAATTGCAGATTTTTGGCCTCACTTAAGGTGTTCCGGGCAAAACGACAATAATGTTAGCAATCAAGATCTTGTTTAGGGTTCTACATGAAGAAGTATACAACTATTTATACTTAGCTTATATTTTGTTAGATTTTATGTCGCTTTTCATGCGGATTGTACATATCTCTTTTGCATCGTTGTTACGCAACTAGCATGTTTCGCCCCCAAATATGAATTCAGCATGCAAGATTCGTCACAAAAATCGTTTTATTTTCTTTATTTAAACCTGAATTTACGATCAGTTTCTTTAGTTTATGCCTTTGGACGTTCACATTGGTTCATTCAGTTATGCAATCATTATTTTCAATTAACGAGAAAACTTTCATCGAATTCTGTGGGTCATTCTCATGTAAAATACTTTCCTCGAAGCCCCGACGTTTCTTGATTTGTCGTGATAAATCTAGACTGTTGTAGCTTCAGCCACAGGTACAGTCCGACTGTACTAGGAGGAACAGAGAATTGGCATTGTGATTGATTTACTCATTTGCCTCTGCTTGCGAATCCGTCAATCTAGTTTTTACTTAATCCGCATAAGCGACTCAAATTCTAATTTCACTAGGTCGTAAGCGCTCTTACGACTCCGTTTACGACTCCGACTCCGTTGCTAGTGAAAACCATCCTTAAATAGTACCTCACAGGAGATGTTGAATCCGTGGCACTTTCCGCCATTTCGTTTTCCGTTTGATTCATTTGGTTGGTAAAACTAAAAATCGATAGTTGGATTATCTTTGTTTATTTTATCCTGCGCTTTCTCCATCCTTTCCTTTTCTTTATT
>NC_135765.1:21964346-21986846 GCF_052425735.1 Oculina patagonica
ATAATAAGTTGATTTAAATTAACAGAAACACGCAAAATTACAAATTTGGGAAAACATGCCTGTCAAAATGCCGTTGCCATGGTGATGTCAAGTTCCTGAAACATCATCCAACCCTACCAAATTGTTGCCAGATAAATTTTAGGAAAACTCAGAAAGTTTGGCAGCGTTTGGTTAAATCTTAAAAAAGTTATATAAGTTCAAAGTCAGCGCGCGTCTCAAAAGCCCCCCCCCCCCCCCCCGGGTCTGAATAGGGTTAAGTGTCATTGTCAGAGTAAACCAGGCAATGTCAAAAGATGGTGGTCAGCCGATTTCCCTCATATTTTCAGCATTTAAAACCTATCAGATAAGATTAAGATTGGTGGCATTTAAATGATTTTCTGCCTTTTCAATCTTGAGATTGACCACCCCCCTAGTTTTTGGCACAGAAAGTGCCAAAAATCCTCATAAAAAAAGGCCAAATTCTCAGTACAGGAAACAGATCTTCCTTTTGCATTTCGTGCACAAAACTTTTTCTCAAGTTAAATTAACTGGTTGTTGATGTTTTGCATGCTTAGAAACAACTTTTCAGTTCAACTGTAATTTTTACCATATTTTCTAAACTAGGTAGGTAGCTTGTGTCTTGCCACAGAGTGAATTTGGGGGATTTTCAAATTTATTTTTTTCAAAAGTGCGATGGTTTATTTTTTATTAAAAGCCATTTTATAACAGTCCATACCCTTCTTAATCGAAAACAATAATTTATTGATTGGCACAAGAAATTCTTTTTCCACTAATTTAGTTCAAAAATGGCTCTGATCGCTCTTATGGCTATTTTCCCGCCAAAATTAAATCACACTAAAATATCACATTACATCGATAAAATTATATTTTGAAATGAAATAGTTGTATTTTAATTCATTGAAAGGAGTAGAAACTTCGGCAAATGTGTTAATAATTGATTTTGAGTTAACTATGTTAATTAAAGTAATAGATACCGCATTCTGTGCATGAATTAATTGTGTATTTCCCGCGAAAATTTAGTCGTATTACGTAAGTATTGCTTCGATTTTCATAGTTTAGTTTGGTATGTCTTAAAAGCGAGATTATAAACCTAATATATAAGGCGGTCTTTGTAGTAATGATCCAAGGTACTAAAATAAGAAACCACGAGACGTTATTTCTCACGTTCGACACGGAACTTTTGTCAGTTTCAATTCATGTCATCACGTTTCATTCGGGACAAACACTCTTATAAGTATGAATTGTTCGTTAGCTTCACAAGAATCACCTTGCAGTCTTCTCGGATAAAGTACAATTATTCTACCGTTAGATGCTTGTAAACAAGATATTACAGTTCACTTACTACTCGAGGTCTTGTTGTGAGTAGCAAGCGAGGATGGCGATCTCGAAGTTCATCAATTACTGAGATGGAGCTCACTTCATTCAGATCAGGTGACTTTGACTTATCCGTAGATAGGGTGGCGGGTATGGAACCGACCAGAACACTAAAAGAGAAGTAACAGGCGACTGCATGCGACTGGCGACCTTGAAAAAATATCTGTTGTTATCACTGCACAAAGATCAATGCAAACAGTAAACCTTTGTAATGTATGCAACGCTGTCACGCTGGTTGTAATTTGAGCTCCTCTCCTCCTCTTTTCAATTCTTTTCATACCAAAAGAGACACAAACACGCATACAAGACCCAAGTAGACGTACACAGGTAGAAGTTTAGCTGAGCAATTTTTATGCTAGAATAGTAATAGGAAGCATTTTTTCTTTATACCATTACTTATACAATCTGGCTATAGAGCAACTGTTATCGTAACACTCTTGATGAAATTGTGTGCTAATTATTTAATGTACTCTCATTTGACCAATAAACGCACAAATCTCTGTTTTGGATATATGTTGTTGAGGACTGTATTCTCGTTTTTATCACTGAAGACGACTGTAATATGTCCCAACTCCCATCTAAATTTACACAAAAGCACAACGTTCAGCAATATGGCCCATAAAGTTCATAAATCTGAGCTTTCATTTCCTATAATAAAATAACTATCATAGATCATGGGGCACCTGTGGAGATACTGATGATAATGTTGTTGTTGTTGTTGTTGTTGATGATGATGATGATGATGATGATGATGATGATGATGATGATGATGATGATGATGATGGGGGTGGGGGTGGGGGTGGGGATGGCAGTGGTGATGATAATGACGATGATGATTGCATTTTGACTGCTATGACTGTAATCAGGACATGGATGAAGAGACAAATCCCAGGTTCCTCTAGACAACCGCTGGTATCAACCAGGTTTCACCATTTTCTCATTAATTTATCCAGTGAAATCTCTTGGTATTTTTATATATATAAATATTTCACATTTGAGTCAGCTGTTTTTTTGTGGATTGTTGCACAGAGCATTACAGGCAATTCAGGGCAGAGGGCTGTAACAGGGCAAGAGGCATTCGGCGGGTTGCATACTGCGTCTTAATTCTAACTACACTTTGCATTTTTAGTAGAAACTCAGCCGTGTTTTACTGGAAATCCACAAGAAAGATTCGTTCTCCCATTGTGTTCTATTTAGACGCTAGAGTGTTTCTGTCGAGGAACTGTCGGCTGATAGTTGTCCCGCGGAAATTTGATGTTCTTAAAACAAATATTAGCCCGAGAAGCAAAGCTTTAAGAGCTAATATGCTAGTTTTGAGAACATCAAATTTCCAAGGGGCAATTATCAGACCGATAGTTCTGAGACAGAAACACTCTATCGTTCTCTATCGTTTTTATTATTCACCACTAAATTTTCTTCGGCGCGCCCATTCAAAAACGAGTATCGTGAATTATTTTTTTACTTTTCAAAATAAAAAACTCAATTGAAAGCCGAAATTTAACAAACGAAACAAAACCAGACAAGAAACCCACTAAATGCAGTGATTTTGGTTGTTTTTTTTTTCGTCTGCAGGCACACTTGTTTACAAAAAATGTCACGGGCGGGCACTATCCATCCGGGCATTTTTCTCGGACGGGCACTATGGGCTGATAGTGCCCTCCGCGGATGAACACCATCGCGTCACGTGATAAATTTAATCCAATCAGAATCTGAGAAAATTTATTGGTGAACTATAATCGCTGATAGGGCATGATTGTGCGTTGGCTTAAAAGTGCTTTAAATTTTAGGTTTTGGATAGCGATAGTCCACTGTATGTTTTGGATAGCGATAGTCGACTCGGCTGAGCCTCGTTGATTAATCTAACTCATAGAAAACTCGGGTTAGTGATACACAGTTTTGTAATGGCCACACCCAGCTTCTTAGAATAGAGGAAACTGATGTATACAAAACATCATTTTTTTGAAATGCCAGTGGGATACATCTATAAATATTCAACATTTGAACAAGAAGATCACTTGCTTACCCTTTCCTTTAATTTATGTTGGTTGAATGTTGGATATTTTGCTGTACAGGCAATCAAGTGATCGTAAAGGAAAAACGAATATAATTGTTAGACATGCACAACAGTGTCACTGGCGCGATGTATAATCTTGTAGGCATTTCTCCTTTACATCGGCTAACTCTCGCCCCGCCCAATTAGGGCAATAGGTTGGCTTAATATTCCATTTGCACGATTTTTTCTTAGGGTTTCTGTAGTACAAATCTTTTACAGTACAAATGAAATCTGCTTCAAGGTTGTAGGTGAACCACGCCCACACAGAAATTTATCGTGTCTGAAAGGTACACAACACGAAACAAAGTTGTTGTTGCCACCATCACGACCTTTGTCAGGTTTGACCAGGCGTTTGTGCTACAAAAATTACGAATTATTTTTCTTAATTTAATTTCACAAATAGTTTTGAATAAGAAAGGAAACCAGAGCTAGTTAAATACGTTTTCTCGTAGTGGCGAATCATAAGAAAAGTGTGTGCATCTAAAGCATCCTATAATGGATTAGCTTGACTATCGCTTGGGTACGAATTCTGATCTGACCAGACGATTCAGTAATAAAATATGACACAGACATATACTAGACATTGTCACGATGACACTTGCGTTATAGAAAAATTAGAAATGAAAAAATACGCTTCCTGTCACTAAAGATTCTTGAAAAAAATACACAGCTGATCTGAACTTCTACCTATGTTTATTTTGGGTCTTGTGTGCGTTTTTGTGTCTCTTTTAGGATGAAAAGAATTCGAGACTAACTTGAAAAGATAGGAGCTCGAATTACAACCAGCGTGACAGTGTTGCATACATTACAAAGGTCATGCAAACACGGCGTGGGTCATTAATCTGTTTGCATTGATCCAATGATCTTTGTGCAGTGATAACAACAGGTATTTTTTCAAGGTCGCCAGTCGCATGCAGTCGCCTGTTACTCTCTTTTAGTGTTCTGGACAGATCCTCATACCTGCCACTCTATCTACGGATAAGTCAAAGTCACCTGATCTGAATGAAGAAAGCTCCCTCAGTGATTTCTGAACTTCGAGATCGCCATCCTCGCTTGCCACTCACAACAAGACCTCGAGTAGTAAGCGAACTGTAACATCTTGTTTACAAGCAGAATAGAATAGTTGTACTTTATCCGAGAAGACTACAAGGTGATTCTTGTGAAGCTAACGAACAATTCATACTTATAAGAGTGTTTGTCCCGAATGAAACGTGATAACATGAATTGAAACTGACAAAAGTTCCGTGTCGAACGTGAGAAATAACGTCTCGACTCGTGGTTTTTTTCTTTGGTACCTTGGATCATTACTACAAAGACCGCCTTATATATTAGGTTTATAATCTCGCTTATAAGACATACCAAACTAAACTATGAAAATCGAAGCAATACTTACGTAATACGACTAAATTTTCGCAGGAAATACACAATTAATTCATGCACAGAATGCGGTATCTATTACTTTAATTAACATAGTTAATTCAAAATCAATTATTAACACATTTGCCGAAGTTTCTACTCCTTTCAATGAATTAAAATACAACTATTTCATTTCAAAATATAATTTTATCGATGTAATGTGATATTTAAGTGTGATTTAATTTTGGCGGGAAAATAGCCATAAGAGCGATCAGAGCCATTTTTGAACTAAATTAGTGGGAAAAGAATTTCTTGTGCCAATCAATAAATTATTGTTTTCGATTAAGAAGGGTATGGACTGTTATAAAATGGCTTTTAATAGAAAATAAACCATCGCACTTTTGGAAAAAATAAATTTGAAAATCCCCCAAATTCACTCTGTGGCAAGACACAAGCTACCTACCTAGTTTAGAAAATATGGTAAAAATTACAGTTGAACTGAAAAGTTGTTTCTAAGCATGCAAAACATCAACAACCAGTTAATTTAACTTGAGAAAAAGTTTTGTGCACGAAATGCAAAAGGAAGATCTGTTTCCTGTACTGAGAATTTGGCCTTTTTTTATGAGGATTTTTGGCACTTTCTGTGCCAAAAACTAGGGGGTGGTCAATCTCAAGATTGAAAAGGCAGAAAATCATTTAAATGCCACCAATCTTAATCTTATCTAATAGGTTTTAAATGCTGAAAATATGAGGGAAATCGGCTGACCTCCATCTTTTGACATTGCCTGGTTTACTCTGACAATGACACTTAAAAGCCCCCGAAAACGATTTTGGGTTTTTCTCAAAGCGCGCGAAAATTTCTGGCCCGCGAAAATCACGTTTTTTTTTTCCCAAAAGCTTTACGAGAGCACTTGAGCTTCCAAAAAATCTTTCTCGGGAATGATTTTGTCATAGTAAAATGGCATTCTCCGAAGAACCCTTTTGAAAAAAAGACGGCGAGGGCTTTACAAGAAAAGGACAACAGTAGAGAACGTAAGAGAATTTCAAAACAAACTCTGGTGCACCAAGAACTCTCCCTTCGCGAAGAGAACGCAGCGTGGTTTACTAAGGTACTCATCAAGATCAATTATTTTTCGGATCAATTTTTGTTTCTGGGTAACTGAGCCCGGTACAAAATATCCGGACACGGTAAAAAGAAACGTTAAGCGAGCCCGGTATTATTTTTTCCTCTAGTTATGATATCGGCCCCGACTTTGCACAAGTAAAATATCCGGGCCCGATTTAATTGAAGGGCTTGAAAAAAGAAGAAGTTAGATCGAGCCCGGTAATTTCTTTTCTGTAACTCTTCACACACACAAAAAGAGTTACTGTAATGTGTCATCCCCATAGATTGACCGTGATTTTTCTAGACTTTCGCAGCTTCAGCCGCAGTCCGACTGTACTCGGAGGAACAGAGAACTAGCATTCTCATTGGTTCGTTCTTTTGCTTCTGCTTACAACTCCGCCAGTGCAATTATTACTTGATCAGCGTAATGATTCAGATTTTCGAATTTCCCTAGAACGTAAGCGTTCTTATGACTCCGTTTACGATTCCGACTCTTACGCTAGTGAAAACCATCCATATATAGTACCTTAGACGAGATTTTCACTGTTCAATTCAAATGATATTAGAGGTATTGTTGAAAAGGAGAGTTCAATCGCATAGTCAGATATTGTATGCCACTTGTTTGCTTTCTTCTTTGCATCATTTTACTCATTAAGAGGAGGGGAGTGAAAACGACAAAAAAATTTCATTGTCCATTAACAAATGTAAGATTTAGGTTATACTTATACCCAGTGACTTGTAAGGGAAAGCAAACATTGAGCAACCATTAACTGTGACAATTTATGATTTGCTTTTCGATAGAATGAGGGATTTTCGGAACTCTGTAAATTTAAAAACTTGCGAAATACATACTTACAAATGAGTCAGTAATGGTAAGTTTTGAAATATTCCTTCAGGCAGTACTTCTATTTCATTGTGGCTAAGAAGCCTGTTAAAAGGGAAATGAAAATCTGTTAGTTAAAAAGGAGAATTTACGTCTTTTTCCATTGAAAAACAGATGATTAAGAACAAGTGAGTTCCACAGCTATCAGAAACCTCAGAATAACCCTAACCATAACCCTGATATTATGGCTTTATGTTATTAACGCTTTGTATATTTTACTTACTTTTCCATGGAGGTATCGAGAGATTTTTCGCAACTCTGCAAATTTAAATACATGTGAAATGCATACTTACAAAATAACCAATCCTAATTTTTGAAATATTCCTTCAGGCAGTATTTCTATTTCATTGTGGCTAAGATCTCTGTTAAAAGGGAAAAGAAACTTTCTTAGCTAAAAAGGAGAGAGACATTGATAGACAGATGATTAAGAAAAAGTGAGTTCCATAGTTATCAGAAACCCCAGAATAACGCTAACCATAACCCTAACATTTTGGCATCATGTTATTAACGCTTTGTATTTTTTGCTAACTAAAGGAAAAAAAAAACCTTTATTTAAAGCGAATCCATCAGCTTGCTAATGAGCTGAGAAAATAGGTCACAATAGTCTGATCCCGTCGCATAACCTTAAGAACAAAATTTCTAACAAATATATAAATACTTCAGATACGTTAGTTTGGAGAATATTCCGGAGGTAATCTTATTCTGCTGAAGATATGATACCTGAAGAAAGCAAGACATCGTCTATGACCCAAAAAATTGGCCATATTTAGATTCACTTTTCTATAGACAATACTGAATTGTGTATAGTAGTAGTAGTAGTAGTAGTAGTAGTAGTAGTCGTCGTCGTCGTCGTCGTCGTCGTCGTCGTCGTAGTAGTAGTAGTAGTAGTAGCAGTAGTAGTAGTAGTAGTAGTAGTAGTAGTACACTCCTCATTTGGCGCTTAGCGGACATCAATGGCGCTTTGCGGACATTTTTAGTGGCGCTTTGCGGACATGTGGCGCTTTTCGGACAGCGATGGCGCTGAGCGGACATTTTACGGTGGCGCTTAGCGGACACTACGGCGCTTTGCGGACATAAATGGCGTCTAGCGGACATTATGCAAATTTGGCGCTTAGCGGACCGTCCGGTCCAATGGCGCTTTTTTCCCATTTTTTAAATGTTTGCCCGTTTTTCGGTAACACAGCCGAAAAGGTCCATACTTTATATTCTAACGCATACTTACATCTTCTATCTAATGCGTGTTGTTTTTAGCTGATTCTACATATTTTGGGCATGCCTTTTCCTTTACAGGTGTTTGTCTCGTTGACAGGTAACAATACTTACGTGATAACCTAAATGTTTATCTTGACACTATCTAAAATCATGCTTACGTTGAAATTTTTAGCTGCTAAAGAAAAGAAGATATAATTGCTCAAAGATGGTACAGTAGCCGCCAAATTGCTGGTTTTCACTGTCAAGCAAGTAACGATACTGTCACGCGCTGCAAATAATAAGCTATTGAGTAAAAAAATATCAAGAATATTACAGGCTGTTAAATGTGACTAGACAGTCTACGTGTCCAACTTTCAGGTCTGTAGAGTATTCCGTACTCGAATTATTCGTTAAAACGTTCCACACAAATTTAGAGAGCACAGTATGGAAACGGAGTCCTAAGAAGGGGTTTTAAGAAGGCAACCGGAAATCAGTGAAAACATCTGGAATTCACGATCACATATACACTTCTTGTAAAACCTCAATTGTTTAGATTGTTAAAAATCAAGCATGAGAACCTTCAGGCGGCCATTCTGATGTCGTGTAGTAGCCTTTGGTAGAATGTGCTAGCATAATTTTAAGCATAATTTAGCAAAACGAGCATTATTTTAAGCTTTTATTTCAGTTAAGCACTGCTCGCATAATCCGCGCTTTTATGCGTTGAAAACAAAGAAAACCCATCACAGTCCTAGAATAATTCAGTTTGTATTTTATTTCTGTATCGCTTTTGGAAAATATTGAGGTCTGTGCTAAGGCCCATGGTCAAATATAAACTGGCAGACTCCAGGTCACCCTGTGCATAACTGAGAGTTTTTTTCGTTCTTCATTTTTTATGTTTTAATTTTTTTTTAATTTTTAATTTTTTAATTTTATAATTTTTCAATGCATAGTTGTTTTTATACTGAACTGAGGGCTTTGCCTCGATGGCGTCTAAAACAAGTATATACAAGTAACTTTTTGACTTGGATTCAGGACCCAAAAACGATTGATTTGGATATCATTTGTTAATCATTTGGCTTTTCGAGTTGCGTACATGCGTATTTGCGATGCTAAAGACTGTAAGACTGGAAGGTGGACTATTTAAATGTTCATTAAAGTTAGAATTGATAGAGTTAAGCTACTGGTGATCTTTATTTCCCTTAAAATCTAAGTAGCATAATTTCGGTGACAGAGAGCATAATTTTCAGAAAGTAGCATAATTTTGGCATAATTTCTAAAACATATACGCACTGCTAAAAGCATAATATGCTTTTTTTTCGGGCACAATCTACCAAAGCCTATCGTGTTGTGCAAAACTCCGAAATTCAAAATGATAAACTTAAAGACTGCAGATGCTATCAAGCTGAAAACCTTCAATAACACATATACTAAGGATGCCAAATAGCCAGAGAAGGGTAAAAAATCAAGGATCTTGATATTCTGGACTTTGGAATTTTGATGACGTCACGTGAAACCAAGAATTGAACTAATTATTTGAGCTCGTGGAGTAGACAAAATGCAATAAAGGATAAATTTAATTGTAGGCTGGTGTTCAAAGCTTTGCACGATAGTTTTCTATAATTATGATACTTTAAAATGGTTTTGAGACAATTTAAGCAGGGTGAAGTAATTTATTCATACATGGGACTTTTAATTGAGTCACATTTCTTGGGTTAAAACAGAACCTAACTTTCATGTTTTTGTCAAAAAGTCTTGAATTTTTTTCTTTCTTCTTTTTAGGCAACTAATTATAAACGTAACGTTTAGTCATGATTATAAACAGTCAAAATTGGCAAGACAAAGGAGTGCTTCAAAGGAGTCTGAGATCTAGTAAAATAAGTTTGTTTTTCTCAGGGGTAGAGGAGGGAGGTCGGCACTTAGATATGCCAGTACCTTAAATTGGTACGAAATGTATTCTAATAATCAGGGCTTTGCTAAGAATGACGTCAACAAAAACCTTGTTTTCATTTAATTGCAGTGCTTCTTACATATTACTGATGCCTTTTTCTACTGCCCCTACACAATGTGGCATACTCGTACTGAGCAATGAAAAACCTGACTTTCATATCATATTTTGCCAGTTCTTGGATTAATCCATTACATTTTGTCATGGCTATTCAGCACCTGTCGCAATGACAGAAAATTAAACTGCGCTAAGAAATCTTAGATGTTTTTCAAGAGCAAAGTGGCAGTGCTCCAGAAGTAAACGGTTGAAGAGTAAAGGCAAAATCGCACGCATAAACTAAGACGAACAACCAACTAACTAAAGGCCTGTTCACATGGAGGGAGGGTGCCCCAACTACCCTAGTTACTCGGCTAGAAGGGATGAAACATAGCCCGCCTTTACATGTAGAATCCACGGCCCTTCTTCCCGAGTTGAGACAGCGTCTTTGAAGCGTGTAGCTCCAAATGAGTGAAGAAAAGTATGACTTTTTACTGAATAATCAAGGTAAGCCGTCTTCAATCCTTTTTTACTTTGATGCGCAAGCACTTAGAAATTTACTGCGTCCATTTCTGGCGGAATTCAGTCGAAATTCAACAGTCTTAGGCCGCCAAATTGAAATTAAATTTGTTGCTTCGTGAATTTAGGATAATCATTCCTACGAAAATTCGAATTAATTAGCTGTTGCTCAAAGAAATATTTTCCAGCCTACAGATAAAACTAATTTCATCTAATTGTTGTCAAATACAACTGTTTGGGTCCAAAATTTATACATTCTATGCCATTAACTTCAAATTTAATTTAAGAACATGCGCGAAGAATCCCGGCAAGCCGGAATAGCCCAGGCATAACCGTTCAGTGAAATGGCAAAAAGCTATCCCGCCTAGAAGGGTGCCCCGGGCATGTTGACCGAGTGCCCCGGCAAGCCGGGTTTCCCGTCCAGCATGTAATCGCTTTAATGTGTCAGTTCTAACGAAACGTATAAAACGTTGCCTCGCCCAGGGTAGCTTGGTTAGCCGGGTAACTCAGGCCCTAAATAAGCTCAAACTATACTTTAAGAAATGTGAATCCAAAGGTTTACGAGTAAAGGCAGAATCGAACCCATCGCTGATGCTTCCGCGAGGAAGACTAAGTCGAACAAACAACTTCTTAATTAAATGGAAACCATTTTTAAAGAAATATAAACTTACAGGTTAAAGTTTGTTATCACACGGCAATCATGTTTTTGTTTCGAGAACTTGATTTTCGCGCTGGAAAAAAACTAGATTATTATCTAGGTTGTTCTCTAAGTTTAAACTATTAGCAAAAAGAGATTTGTTTTAAATGTTTGTGACTGATTCACAAGAGCTGTACTATCAAAGGGTTTCACGAATATTAGTTTTTGATCATGAACTCCCCTTTAGCTCTCCCTCCGACCCCCTCCGATACCAAGCTCCCTACATTATAGACTATAGCCGAATATTTTAGAATATTTCACTTTACCGATCCTGCGTACATGCAATTTTTAACTACCGTAAGCAGCGGCGAATCTCGTAAGTTCCGTGCTCGTTTTTAAATGTTATATTCTAAACCAACTAGAAGATGGTTTTTATGTCCTTTAAGAAAATAATGCATTTTTAGGTCTAGAAAAGAAGTTAAATGCCCTCACCTAACGGCTAGGGCATCAACTAGCAGCTCTTTGTAAAGGTAAAGACTGCTTCCGAGCCAAGTGGCCCATACAGCCGGAGCTTATCCTAGTTTCTGTAGCATTAAGCGACTATATAGGAGTATTGCTACTCCTCCTGGATGGGTGCTAGTCCGTCGCAGGGTTCTAGACCTTAAGCGTGCATTATTTTACTATAGAACTTTGAAAGGCATCTTCAAGTGGGTAAATAACTCGTATGCCCTCTGATGTCTTCAGTGTACGGCTCTGGAGTCTTTATTGTACGGCTGTGAGAAGTCTGGTAACAACGTTAAAAATAACTCTTACTTTACTGGCGCTTTCCGGACAGAGCACTTTGCGCAACTTCAACAAATTGCGCTTTGCGGACATAAGAGGCTCTTTTATTGGTAACATGAAAATCGTTGCCGACGCCACAAATCTTTACAAATTAAGCTTGCACTGCACCCAACTATTGGAAAAACGTAAATGTACCAATAGCCCCAAAACCAAGGTAGAAGCTTGATTAGTTTACGAATTATGAAAGTGTTATGAACGGTCACCATTATGTCAAAAAACGTTTTTTTTAGAAAAAGGACGAAAAACTTGCCCCCGAAAAAACGCTTCAGTGTTTCTCGCCCAATCTCTCAAATATTACAGTTTTTGCGAAGTTTTAAGTTTTCAGGAGGTAAGTCAGGAAAAGCTTAAGAACGACTTTCAGCAAATTTCAATCAAAAAATTGATTTCCCGGCAGAAATCGAAAAATCGATTTCTCTCATTTTTTGCCCACAAATAGCCTTTAGCTAGCCTTGAAATTTGATGTAGTTTTTTTCATCTCGAAGCGCTTTAAATCCGTGAAAAACAAGAAAAAGGAATTTCGCCCACAAGATCACCAAAAATGGCCGAATACAAAGCTAAAAGTTGGCAACCTAAGTTTTAACTTAGTTTGCGTGTAAAGAAGAACCTGAATTTTTGGATACGTTTTCTTGAAAGGCAAGGCATTCAGCTTCTAAAAATAGGTAATAACTTGAGTTGAGCGTCATTCGAGAATTAATTACTAATTTTGTAAAAATGCCTTTATTTACTTATGGGAAAATCCCTAATTTATTGATAAAGTTTTTAGAATTTTTTTTCGCCATGTGCCATAATTCCAAATTCCTTCAAACTTCGGCTGTGGAACCCTTTTATGCTATTGTTCCTCGCGAAGCGAGGCCGAAGGCCGAGCGTAGCGGGGTGTATAATTTTGTCCCTCAAAGGGATCAGGCGGGATGAAATCTCGTGTGGAGTTTACGGTCATATATATTTCTATATATATTTGTGAGCTTGGTGTGTGGCGGAAATGACGTCACACGGCCGCCGTGCGCTGGTGGCCTAATGGTAAGGCGTCGAACTTGAAATCAGATCTTCGGACCTGAGGTCGGGGGTTCGAATCCGGCTAGGGTTTTTTTTTTTCTTTTTTTTTTCTTTTTTTTTGTGGGTTCGAATCCTGAGCCTTTCAATTTTATCGTTTTTCTTTTCCGATTAAAATAACATTGATTTCCACATAATACTCCCTCAACGCCCATTCAGGCTATTATTAAACCTTTCATCGCCATCAGGGGCGCGCGGGCGTAGGCTTCGAATCCTCCTGCCGTTCGTTCTTCTTTTTTTTTTTATGCCATCAAATAAATGTCCAAAATGCGACTATCCAATAATTTGTCGATGATTTTGAAAATAGCCTGCGCTTCCCAACGCTTTATATCTCTTTACGAACCAGAAAAAGCCACCATCTTTAAAGCGGAGTAGACCCTGGGAACGAGGGTGTCGCGGCCATGCCCGTTGAAATAAAATTTCTAACAAATATATCTTCCTGCCTACTGTGGAAAATTGAATATGTACAATTGAATTAATGTTCAACTTCAAATGATCCACTCCTTATTTATAACACCCCCCCCCCCCCCCCCTCCCCAACCCAGAGCTTCGCGAGGCCCTGCGAGTCACGTATTACTAGTAAATTATGTATGAAAATCAGCCTGGGTTCTCTTTTGAGAGATTTTTGAGGCGCCGCTAAATAAGCCGAATTTGAACGGAATTATCAGCAAATGTAAACAATGGTTGCCGGTTGTTCATTTCAGCGGGCTTGTTGAAATATCAAATATAACTTTTGAAATTCCTTTATAAACATATCTCCGTTCTTAAGATATAAAGTAGTTATTGAAACTAAAATATCATGGCGAAAGAGTTCATTCTTGGATTAATGTCATTAATAGAAGAAATATTTCTTTTACCCGTACGTCGGTAATTAATTTGGTGGTCGGCATTTCGTGATTTTGTTAGATTCCTTGTCGCCTTAATGTAAACGGTATGTGTAAACCGCTTCGTGAACGAACACTGTTAAAAAGGATGGCAAGATTATTTAATGTTTTTGGCAGATAAAATGCTTATAAAATGTTTACCTTTAAAACACGGTACGTAAACACATCACTCAGGGTACTTTGGCGTACTTTTTACATTTGGTCGTTGATAATGATCTTGGTTGACGTTTACAAATTAGAAAACCTTGATACTAGCGTGGGTAAGGAAAGAGAAGGAAACAGGTTTTTTATCATTATTTCCGTATGGAAGCGAAGTGTTCTTTAAGCACTAATGTCGGAGATTCCTGCACCTACGAGCGGAGAGATAAGGCGAAGAAGACAGAAGTTATTCCGTTGTTACCGTACTCGAGAAATAGCGGGACATAAGTCTACTTGGGGGATCTCAGCTGTCAAAACAAAGGTTGATTTGATTCTTGCCAGAGCAGCAGTTTTTACCTTTCCATTGGTCAGTTCACTATTTGTCCCTACCACCTATCGTCCTTGGGAACTGGATGGCACCGAGAATCTCAGCGATGCCAGGTTCCTGAGAAATTATCGGGCCATAGCGAAGATAGAAGGTGGCCTTGAAAAAAGGGAGGCCTTGAAAAACGGGGAGCAAAGTTGATTCATCAGTGGACAGGTGTATTTGTTGCCGTCGGATGAGGTTTGTACAGATTACAATGAACATACATAGCTAATAAACAAGTAGTAATTTCCTTTACAAACTAAAGATCACTTTCGTAAACAAAAATCTCATATTCCGAGGGATATACCAGCCTGGTCACGTGACTTTGTTGTCAAAAGTAGTTATTCTCATCACACGGGGAAAAACAACCACTGATGACAATTTCCCACTCAAAGTTAATATTGATTTGAATTTTTATTTGTTTTAGGTGTTTGTCGTAACTGTCGCCGGTATTCTACTTTCAAAACTGGATTGTGAAGCAGAATCTTCAACAGAAAGCGGAAAGGCACCAGCTGAAAAGCTTAGTGACGAAACAGAAGTGCTCGTCCCCATGGAGAATTTAACCATAGCGAGTCGCTAATACTGAGCCCTTGTTTTTTTACCTTTTTTTGTACTGAGCGTGGTAAACAGTGTAAAACAATTCTAGACAAGATACTTCTAGTGTAAGAATCATTCAGATAATAAGCGCTCTCGATTTAAGCCAAGAAAGTACAACTTTTCGGATATAGGCTGCTGCTGTGGAGGTTGTTTTGTTAGTTATAACAAAAATCCCCCCCCCCCCCCTCACGTCCCAATAGAAACGCAAATGTATTGCAAACGTCCATTTAAAAATAACCTCCCCTCCCCTCCCCCCATCGTATGTAAGCCCTCCCCGGAAAAAAGCCCATTTGAAAAAGAAAAACCACTGCTCGCAGAATTTCAATAAAAACTCTGTCTATTGGTTGTTTACTTACAGGAAAATAAGATTTTGAGATAAAAAGGCGTGGCACCATACTTATGAGGGTGTCCCGGAGATTCCACTTTTCCCTGAAAATATTTTGTCGTTTTTTGGTGATCTCTGTACCCTAAAATATCAGAAACACAACTGTTGCTCCCTTTTGACGTTCCCAGCTTTATTTTCTTTTTGTTCCTTTTTCCAAATTATTTTGAACTGCCCATAGATTTGCAATCAACCTTTGCATTTGTGTTGTTTACCTTGAGGGAACGTAAATTTAAAAATCATTCTCGTTCTTCCGTACAGATTAAATCCAATCAGACGTCAACGGAAAGCTGTCCTCGGCTTCTGATTGGATAGTAACTGCACGAACGAATGTTAACTTATTAACTTAAGTGGTCACACTCTTGGGCTATCTGCTCTAATGTATGTTTCATGATAAATTCACGCACCTAAAATCGACAGTGAATAAATGCTTACAGTGTTCTTGAATAAATGCTTGCAGTGTTCAAGAGGCCACAATTTTCTTTTACGAGTACTTGGGCGGGTGGATTACCATCGGTTAACGTTACCGTTTCAGGACCCCCTGAGCCCGAGACGTTCCCAGCTATCATGTTGGAAGGTGTCAGCGCTGTCTCAAACATAGAGTACACTGACGAAGGGCTGATTATATGGAGGGCCTATAAAATTGGTCCTGGAAAATTGATTCAGTGGGAGAAACTCGACGTCCAACCAAATATGGAAGTTCCAGTGCTATCAGCAGTTGACAGCGTCACTAACGGACAAAAGGTGAATTTTACAACAATTCAATCTAAGAAACCAAAGATCCCTTCGAAACAGGCAGACACGCCGGCCCCAAGCGATTCACCAAGCTCTGACGAATCCTCTTCTGATGAATCAAATGTAAGCCTCTTTTCCTGTCCTGAAGAAGGATGTATTAAGCGTTATCAGCGTTTCTCCTCACTTCAGCAGCACCTTGATTGCGGCAAACATCACCGCGCTATTGAAAACGAGAGTCTTCTTGACAGAGCCATTACTGGTTATTCAGAGAGACTTGAAGTGCAATCTGGTATCGTCCCAAACATTCCAACAGAAGTACCTAAACCACGACCGACAGGAAGCGTGTCTCTTCCTATGGGCTGGGCATTGCGGCCCTCACAAGTTAAAAGAACTAGATTCAAGCCCCCCCCCCCCCCCCCCCCCCCCATATCGTCAGCGCAGCATAAAAGTGGTTTTGTAAGACACAAAACGTTTTATCAGGATCATGCTTGGCGGGATATTATGGTGTGGATCTTTCAACAAACTTCTCTTCCCAAAACTCTACAAGGAAAGTTCCGCATCCTGTAAGATCGTATTTGAAGTAAGCTGTGGCATTGGCGACTTCAGAGCATACATTTTCTGCTTTCCGACGTCTAAAAAATTACTCCAAAGGCACCACGAAGCAGGACCGTCTAAACTGCCTAGTATTTACCAATAGTTTATGGACACACAGTTGTTGAAATAATTTGGAAAGATTGAGTAGGGGTATGCGCCCACATCAGTGAGGGGTAGGTATGGACTTGGCTTGTTTCAAACGGCGTTCTGTCGCATCTGACTTTGTTTTCAAAATTTTAAAGAAAGGCATATTAATAACATTTTTTGCTCATATCTTTCGGCCGAAAATTAGACGTTCTGATGTAAAAAAGAGCGTTATCTTGGGATTAGTGTGACTTAACCGTGCAGCTTTATCGCTTCATGTCGACAGTGTATCCACTGCTTTATTCCATAACTAACTATGCTTATACCCTAACTTTAATTCTTTTTGCCGGTAACTCTTTCCATTTACCATAAAAAAAATCGCGGTCTACTGAACAAAAAACCACGCGAAGATGTAGTTTAGTTTAATTTTGCTTCGTTCCTAAATATGAATGCAGTTCACTACACAAAGTCGAACAGTTCAGTTTGTAATTTGATTATTTCTTACAGTGTTCTTAAATTTTAGCTATGTCACACAAAACTATAAATTTTATGCCATTTATCACTTGCAGTGTTTATGGAAGACCTTAGTTTTTACTTAATCTTTGATGTGGAAAATCTTTCTTTCGGTATTGTGTTATTTTGAATGTAATAATTGCAGTGGGCCCACAATACAAATTAGTTTCTATTTTCGTCTTGCGATATGAAATCGACAACTCGTCAAGATATGTCTCACACTAAAGAAACTAATTCAGCTTGTTCGAGTTAAATATTAAAGGTTACTTTGGCGCTAAAATCGAGTTTATTCCACTTGTATTTAGGAAACAAGATCTTGGCTTATGAGTACCAAGAACTTGTAACACAACTGTCGGCTTAAATCGCCTTTATTTTTGACAAGACCGCTTGGCGTCAAAACACGGGAATAGTCCGCTGTTTACATTTGCTGATGTAATTTCGTTAAAATTTGGTTATTTCAGAGGCGCCTCAAAAATCTCTCGAATAAAAAAAACCAAGCTGATTTTCATACATAATTTACAATAGCATAAAAGAGTTACACAGCCGAAGTTTGAAGAAATTTGGAGTTATGGCACATGGCGAAAAACATTCTGAACTTTATCAATAAATTAGGGATTTTCCTATAAGTAAATAAAGGCATTTTTACAAAATTTGTAATTAATTCTCGAATGACGCTCAACTCAAGTTATTACATATTTTTAGAAGCTGAATACCTTGCCTTTCAAGAAAACGTATTTAAAAATTCAGGTTCTTCTTTACACGCGAACTAAGTTAAAACTTAAGTTGCCATCTTTTAGCTTTGTATTCGGCCATTTTTGGCGATCTTGTGGGCGAAATTCCTTTTTCTTGTTTTTCACGGATTTAAAGCGCTTCGAGATGAAAAAAACTACATCAAATTTCAAGGCTAGCTTAAGGCTATCGGTGGGCAAAAAATGAGGGAAATCGATTTTTCGATTTCTTTCGGTGGATATTTGAAATCTGCTGAAAGTCGTTCTTAAATATTGGCGAAGTTATAGACATTTGAACCTTAGACGCAGGTGACGTTTGCGTCGTTAATCGGTGTCATAAACAAATATGTACTGAATGCGTTTGCAGCCAGAATTTTTGTTATGTTTTTAATATGAAGGCATTAACAAGATATTTGTTTTGGACAAGTTTCAAAAAGTTACCGTGCAAATTATTTTTTTTAGAAATTTTTCAAATTTTACTATTATTGCAGCCTTGGTGCATGACCAAAACTGTGAAAATTAACAAGGTGTGTTTCTATTGATCTAAAACAAATACGCGGGTATAAAGAGCAAAGATAGTTGTGAAACATAGTTAGGAAGCAAGGAAATTCCCCCAGAAACAAAGGCGCTAAATCTCCCTAGAGTTAGCCAAAATCACCCTTTTGTGGCGCTTTGCGGACATGACAATGTTAAAAAAAATCTGTAAAAAAATACCGGTTAGACCTAGTAGTGTGAAACATTGCATACAAGCATTTAAAAACGCATCTTTTAATGTGGGGTACAAAAACTGGCTAACTCTCAAGGTTTTAGACAACTTGTTTTAAAAAAAAGGCAAAAATGGCACATTTTGAGGGAATGGCGCTTTGCGGACAATTTTGTCGCACTAAAACATACCTTACTAAAACACGTGCTGACAGCACCATATAAATGCGATTAAGCTTAAACTCCACATACACATTGCCAATATATACATCTGACTTTTGAATGAGAATCACCTCTAACTCTCGTAAAATGACAGAGTTAGAGAAGTTTGAAGTCACAAACGTGCAAAAATGGGGCTTCCCGATTTTCGTGTAACCTGAAACACCCACTCGACATGACACCTTTACTGAACTTTTTGGGACGAAAAATGTACGCTTTCTAAACTTACGAGAGTTACTTGCCGCAACTCTATGAACCAGTTTAAGGCATCGTAAGTCAACACTTGGTCTATTTCTGGATTTTAAAGCGATTTTCCAGCACGAACGGGCAGCAATGGCGCCTAGCGGACACATTTTTGCCTTTAAGAGACTCTTTCTCCAACACAAGTGAGCCGAATACTTTCAAAAACTAACATAACATATGTCTTAGTCTTAGCCATGCTTTGGCCGAGTTTTATGTAATAATAGTTTATTGTTGTTGAGTTATAGCCTTTTGGAGTTATTGGGGAAAAAGTGTCCGCTCAGCGACTGACCCAACGGGAGGAGGAGTAGTAGTAGTAGTAGTAGTAGTAGTAGTAGTAGTAGTAGTAGTAGTAGTAGTAGTAGTAGTAGTAGTAGTAGTAGTAGTAGTAGTAGTAGTAGTAGTAGTAGTAGTGGTAGTGGTAGTGGTAGTGGTAGTGGTAGTGGTAGTGGTAGTGGTAGTGGTAGTGGTAGTGGTAGTGGTAGTGGTAGTGGTAGTGGTAGTGGTAGTGGTAGTGGTAGTGGTAGTGGTAGTGGTAGTGGTAGTGGTAGTGGTAGTGGTAGTGGTAGTGGTAGTAGTAGTAGTAGTAGTAGTTAAAGCAAAATTATCGTAATCAACAATACAGCAAAGCTAAAAATACAATAACATTATACTAAAGATCTTACATCATCTTCATTTGATATTAAATAAGAAAGCATCACGTAAAATCATACACAAGGACACAACTATCCTGTTTACGTTATAATCTTTAGAGTTCATGATTAGGTTTACATTTTGTGTTGTTGTTTCTCGTTCAATGTCAAGTAGTATTTCACTGATATCATTAAAGAATGCCTGCCTCTGTACAGAGTATGGACTACATTCAAACAGAACGTGGGTTTCATTTTCCACACGATTTGAATTAAACAACGGATATAATGTACTTTCTCTAGGCAGATGTTCAGTCTGACATCAACATCACTAAATTTCGCCTTTCCGTAAAATTTCCTAGGTGATTTAATAATCAGATTTAGAGTACTCATCTTAAAATACGTTATAAAAGTCTTATTTCTTTGAATGCATAAAGTTGCGTCGCCAGAAATATTTATTATTTTCTTTCATATCGTTTAACTCTGTCACTGTGTAAGGTTTTAGGATCTAAATTAGATAGATGGTATTTTTCTAGCATGTTTAAAAAATAAAAAAAAATCTGAATTATTGATTTATTGTAGACTTTTTTGAAACGAAAAAAAAAGCTTGTTTGGCCATATAGTTATTTTCTTGGTTGTTTAGATAAATAAAGTATTTCATAACTTTTTGGTGAATTGTGTACCTCATAGTAGCGTTTACAAAACCTAAGATGAATTTTTTTTTCTGTTGGGGAATCCTGCTTAGTGTACATTGCCCATACCTCGCTGTTTTTACTAAAAATAGGAAATATCATGGCGTCAAAAAAAAATTGGAATGTGGTATTGTGATTCAGTCTACTAAGTAATGTATGTTCTTGTATATTAGAAAAAGGCATACAGGGCTTTTCAAAGTGATCTAGTACATACACAGGTGTATTCTTGAACAATATCAATTGCCTCGATTCCTATGTAGAAGATAACATCAGCTTATGTCCTTTGGCGTTTTTGAAAACTCATTATCTTCGTTTTCTTAGGGTTGATTTTTGACCTCCATGATTTACAATATTAAGGGAACGTGTTTATACAATTTTGTAACAAATAGGGTAGATTGGTTATTTAAAGGTTGAACAGCAGAGGGCTTAGAATACACGTACACCTCTTGAGTTTGAGTAAGATCGGGTTTCGTTCTCTCCAAGTCTTATGGAACATGGATAATTGCAAAAAGCGGTTCTTTCTTAGACTGTAAAAATGTCCAAAATAAATATCATGTTTTCTTTCTTCTTTGCATCATTTTACTCATTAATTTGGAGGAATGCTCACAGGAATGACAAAAAAATATGTGAAAACGACAAAAAAGTTCCATTGTCCATTAACAAATGTAAGATTTAGGTAGTACTAATACCCAGTGACTTGTAAGGGAAAGCAAACATTGAGCAACCATTAACTGTGACAATTTATGATTTGCTTTTCGATAGAATGAGGGATTTTCGGAACTCTGTAAATTTAAAAACTTGCGAAATACATACTTACAAATAAGTCAGTGATGGTAAGTTTTGAAATATTCCTTCAGGCAGTACTTCTATTTCATTGTGGCTAAGAAGCCTGTTAAAAAGGAAATGAAAATTTTTTAGTTAAAAAGGAGAATTTTCTATAGACAATACTGAAATAAAATATCTCAATGTGTATGTAAGTGAAGAAATAGGGAAAAGAGGGGGCGAGCGCACTCACGTTGTGGTAGCATCAGTCGCACCAGCAGCAGTGGCAGTAGTAGTGACAGTAGTAGTAGAAGAAGTAGCAGCAGCAGCAGCAGCAGCTGTAGTAGCAGTAGCAGTAGCAGTAGCAGTAGCAGTAGCAGTAGCAGTAGCAGTAGCAGTAGCAGTAGCAGTAGCAGTAGCAGTAGCAGTAGCAGTAGCAGTAGCAGTAGCAGTAGCAGTAGCAGTGGTGGTAGCGGTAGCGGTAGTGGTAAAATCTTGATCTTGATAGAGGCCTTGTCTTTTTATTTTGTCTTTTTTGTTTTTCCATAGAAATTTAAACAGCTTTGTTTTGATCATTTGCATTTTTTCTGGAGGAACATTAAGATTTGTTGCTGAGTAACGAGTTGTGATAGAACCAGAGATTTTATAATTATACTTCCCCAAATAGTGTAATATCACGTGCCCTACATAGGTCCAGGTTTGTTTGCAATTTTTGTAGCTTGAGGTTGAAATTATGTCAGTTATTTCCCTTTTCATCGTACGAAATGAGACAATGAACAAGTACGGGGATAGTGGGCACCCCTGACGGACTCCTCTAGACGGTCGAAACCAGTTTGTCAAAATCCGTTGTTTAATGCTGCACTCTCTATGTTGGTGTAAAGGATACTAACGCATTTTTGAATTCTCATACCGAAATTGAAAACGTCCAATGTTCTCATTATGAAGGTCCATTCAAGGGAGTCGAACGCTTTTCTGAAGCCGTCTAGAGACACTGGAATGCCTGAAATATTGGGCTTCTCAGTATATTCCATGATGTCGATTATGAGACGGATATTTTCCCCGATATAGCGCCCTTTTATGAACCCGTTTTGGTCCGAGTTAACTAGCTTTGGCAGCGACGCTTCTATTCTTTTGGCTATGGCTTTAGATGCTATCTTGCAGTCAACATTAAGAAGAGTTATTGGTCGCCAGTTTGGTAAATCTAACAGGGAGCCGTCTTCCTTTTGTATAAGAGTAATGATG
>NC_135765.1:21991846-21994346 GCF_052425735.1 Oculina patagonica
CACTTGAGATTTTTGGCAATATTAGAAGTTCCTTTTGGCAAGTTAACTTTCTGGCCCCTGGATAAATTGCTATCCAGCGGTAAGTGTTAGCAAAACATACTGCACTATCCACAGGATAGTGATTTATCCGGTGGATAGCATTATCCATCTTTCAAACAACCGGGGCCAGGCCAAAGGTGACTTACAAATGTACGGTACTTTGCGAAACAAAACAAAATGAAATGGTACTTTGTGAAACAGACCCTAAAAGCACAGAAGACAGAGACCATGAAAGCTGTTAAAATACTACTAGAACCTAGTATATGACCTCGCTCACCACGAGTCTCCCATAGCTCAATAGTAAGATCGTCCAACCGGTATTCTAGAAGGTCATGGATTCGACTCCCGTTGGGGGAACTCAGAAAATCTTTTTTCCGAGTATTCAACTTGAGAACGCTTCTTCATTTACTTTCACTTTATCCAAGTTGCCATTTCACTTTACATTATGAGTTCACATTAGATATTTCAATATCTAATGTGAACTCATAAGACAGTGTTAAAACACTTCATTCATATCAATTACTTTCTCTGTAGTTTTCAGCCACTGGCATGCCAGCTTTGCTTTGTTTCACTGTGCAATGCTAAAATATATTTGGGTTTAAGTTCAGTGCGGATAACCCTGGGATAAACATACTGAGATCCAGTTATTATGGGGCTGGAAAGGCAACGATAACTGGCAGAAGTTAAATGCATGCTGCTCTTGTTGTCTCAGGATTGCGTGACAGAAAAATGTGATGCCTGATAGACTTTTGTCCTTTCTTGTGTAAAGCAGCTTCAAACACTGAAAAAGCCGGGTAAAAAAGCAGCTGATAATCATAAAGGGAAATTGAGAAGCAAAGTAATCCAACTGCGCACGCGAGTTCAAATGTCAGTGAAACAAATTCACCAGCGGTTTTTAATTGTCCTGCGCATGCCGCATGCATTTTAGGCATTTAAAACCCTTAAAAACCTGTTAGCTTGGACTGGGAATGTGCATTAATGTACCATCTGTGAAATTACATTCCTGGTAGGTGGTCCTTGAAAATTCAGTTTGGTCCTTGAAAAATGGTTGTAATATTTTGTATGAACCCTTTCAACTACATGTAGCACCATACAGTACTTTATACCATGCCATAGAAAATACAGCCAATCAGAATACAGGAAAGCCGTTGTATATTCGACGATATTCAACCCAACCTTCCCATCGTGCGCTGCGATTGTATTCGCGACAAAATTTAGTAAGCGTATTTTCTATGGCATGGTATAAAATAGTTACACGTGGTATACTATGGAAAATCCCACTTGTCACTTGTATTTTCTTGGTATACACACGAGCCTAAAGGCTCCTGTGTATACCAAGAAAATATAAGTGACTCGTGGGATATTCCATAGTATACCACTCGAAAGCGTTGCATAACTACAGTAGTATGTATTTTTGAAAATTTTATTGAACCATGGAGTTCAGATGATTTTAACAATGATCTGTACTTGTCTAACTAGTACATGTTACTGTAGGAAAAAACTCAACCAAGTGACTTGACTGAAAATCATTACAGTACAATCCATTTATAATACTGTGTACATGAAAATACATCTATTTTTTGCCATTTAAATCTGCAGTTTACCAGCTGTGTTATTCATATAGTAGTAGTAATACATGTTGTGATTCTCATTGACTGACCCGGGCTTTGCCATAAGATTTGAAATAGGTGCCTTTTCTTTTGCAGCACCTGTTAGAGATCAATATTATAAATTCTGCTCATAAGCCCCCAGTTATAGGCCCATTTACTGGTAGACAAAAAAATGCATCTGAATATAGGTCCTCCAGATACTGTATGTCTCCCTCTCTTAATATTCTTCCAAGTATTGAAATGAATTTGACTTATGAATTTAATGAAATTTTCATGAATTTGAACTTGATTTAAATTGTATTTTGATCAACACTGCTGTAGTTCATTTGAAAATGTTTTTTGTTTACATATTTGCCTTAGGATTCCCCACATATTAAGGCCCTCTCGTTTATTAGCCTATCCAAAACCTCCTACGAAGTTGTATAAGCCAAGGGCTTATGAGCGGAATTTTATGGTATCCGCAGGCGTTAACAACCATTTTAGTTTACCAAAATCAATAGAAATAATTAGAGCATAAAATAAATTAACTAAATATTATAGGCAAAAAACTACCCAGAATAGAAATAAAGTAAACGAGCTGAGTAAAACACCTCTCCCAATACCTTTTTAGGGAGCTGCATGAAGTTTTGTTTGTCAGTCATGTTACATGTAGTTGGGATGGAAGGCATGGTGGCCTAATGGTAAGTGTGCTGGACTCCGGATCAAGTAGTCCAGGTTTAAGCCCTTGCTGGGGTCATCGAGTTGTGTTCTTGGACAAGACACTTTACTCTCATAGTGCCTCTCTCCACCCAAGTGAGTAAGTGGGTACCAGCAGATTTAATGCCAGGGGGGGTACCCCTGCGATGGACTAG
>NC_135765.1:21999346-22009346 GCF_052425735.1 Oculina patagonica
TTGCTAAATCTGAAAGCGTTCAAGGTGTAATATTTGAAAATTCCTTCAGTTTTAACTGGTCTAACAAGTTGGAGTTATGTAACTCTTGAAATAAACAATTTGTGACAGCTTGTGACCTTGTATTTCAATTGACATGTTTTGTTGCCACTTTATAAAGTTGCAGTTTTAGTTAGTTAATCTGCTGTTCAAAGTCACATTCATAAACTTGTTTTGCATAAAGCAGCACTCATTTTTCCTAGCCTGAATTCCAGCGGTCTCTATGGTCGCTTTCTTCCTCAGCGCTTTACAACTTTATTTGCGTGACTTTTCGTGTTTCATGCAAACAAGATTTGCGTGGGCAAAACCCGACGGTTCGTACCGTCAAAATTCTATTGCCACAATTCACGTTACCAGCTGTAAGGATGCACAAAGACATTTGAAATTGTCATTCTGTAACTAGTTTTATTCATAATTTAGTGCATAGTGTTGTATTATGGCACGAATTTTTAAATAAATGTTAGAGACAGTTCTGGTAAGTATTGTCACTGTGATAATGTAATTAGTTTGAGCCAAAGTTTTGTAATTGGCTCCAAAAATAAAATTTCAAAACAAGATGTCATGCTTTGTCGGGAAAGTGTAGCGATTCACGAGGCGTTTCAGGTCTTTTCTGCTTGCTTCAGTGCGATGAATCGATAGACAGTCACCTCGCTTCTATACATTTATCGCGAGAGGACATCACAGAATGGCAAATTATCCTGGACAGAGCTGGCTTTTTCGATTTAGAGGAGTCGGTTGTCGCAAAAATGGCCGTGTGCGCCAAGCATAGGCACACATTTGGAAAGTTCTGGCGCCCAAGAACAGCTTGCTTATATCCAGCGCACCAAGGACGTCCACGAAGAAACCAGTAGGGGGCAAAGAGCCGATTTTCCGGATCCGGTGCGTAGAGAATTGCCATACAGTTTCTTTTACATAAAACAGATTATAAAAATATTTTTCTTTTGCTTGAGAAGTTCATGCCGGTTCAATATTTTACTCTAGCTGCTCTTCTAACATTTGTTGAGGAGGGAGAGTTATTTGCGCCCGCTAAATTCTTCTCAAGCCTTTGTCAGTCGGTACTTCCAGGTTACGCGGTTGGTTCATATTCTATAATTGCGCACTAAGACGTCATTGTTAGATAGCTTGTTTTGAATGCTGTTCAGACAAATACATGTAAAATAAATTATTTAAGACTTAGGAAGTTAATAAGGGAAGGTTTTTTTATAGCTGTTGAGATCCCTCCGGCCCTTTCTTAGTTTTTTGCCTGTTTTATGGGGGAGGGGGAGGGGGTGTAAATCCCAAAAGAAGGCAAAGGCCACCAAAAAAATATCTTGTTAGGCTGTAAGAAAATTTAAAAAAAACGAGCATCCAAAATTCATGCCCCCTCCTTTATCCCCCCGCCCTATAAAAAATCTAACAGTCCTTACGCTATCAGCCTTGACTAATCGGACTATTCGGTTCCTATTGTCCCTTATCTCTACTAAGTGTATATATATATTTAGTACTTGGTATTTCTACTCAGGGCCTGTTTACAAGCAGGTAGGGTAACCCTAGTGCCAGGTTTTCCCTAGCAGGAGGGTTACCCTAGCGCTCCCACATTTCTTCTTTTTTTTCATCGACGTGTTTACAAGGTAGCTAGGGTTGCCTTAGCACTAGGGTAACCCTAGCTGAGCGCCAGGGTTACCCTAGCGCCTTGTAAACGCTCTGCTAGGGATAACTCACCTACCCGGAACAACTTTATTTTGGCTCCAAGAAGCCAAATTTGTTTAAAAATACCGACAAGCCATAAGGTGCGTTTGTTCGAAATATTTAAACTTGAACCTCCTTTTAAATACCTAAATAACCGATATCCCTACGCTTTCATTTACCTAAACTTGTGAGATTCCTACTCTTATATACCTAAAGCATGAAAAAGGTACCCCTTTCGGACAGAGCCTCCCTGTTTAGGCCATTATGGGGGTAACCCCTCCCCCCTGAGGGGGGTAAGAGACGTTTCTGGTTATAAGCTTAGAGGTAGTCGTGCAAACTGAAATTTGTTTAAGGCGTGGTAGCACATCTAAAAATGAAAACTGAATGGATAAGCAAAAAGTCGAAAGAAACTAGACGAAGAACCAGGCGATTAGATTTGAACAGATTAGTTATATTTTTTTGGCCGTGTCACGCTAGTTTCCGTTTTGGCCGATTGATCTAAATTTGAGTCAAGAAAACAGACAAGTGCTTTTTTGAGTAGAGATTTTCTATGAAAAGTAT
Source organism: Oculina patagonica (assembly GCF_052425735.1). Lineage (NCBI taxonomy): Eukaryota > Metazoa > Cnidaria > Anthozoa > Scleractinia > Oculinidae > Oculina > Oculina patagonica. Next base: position 22,001,612 of record NC_135765.1, read on the forward strand.
TTTATTTGCAATGAGAAAGTGTTTTTTTTTTCTTTTTTTGGAAAAGAATGATATAATTTCAAGGTGTAGTAAGTTGTACCGTGTAGTGGCAACAGGGATCACAGACGTTTCTTGTTATAAGCTTAGAGGTAGTTGTGCAAATTGAAATTTGTATAAGGTGTGGTAACACATCTAAACATGAAAACCAAATGGATAAGCAAAAAAGTCGAACGAACATAGATAAAGAACCACGCGATCGCGATTAGTTCTGGCTGTGTCACGTCAGTTTCCGTTTTGTCACGGTAAAACTCGCCCCAGTGATCTATAAAGTTTGAGTCAAGGAAACAGACTTGAAAGTATTTTTTTCAGTAGAGTATTTCTATGAAAAATATTTCATTTGCAATGAAGCAGCGTTTTTCTTTCCTTTTACGGAGGAGAATATATCTCGAGCAGTGGGATGATGATTGGACGTCGATATTCACGGGTTTGCGAGTATAAGATGTGTGTAAACAAAATTAAGTTCGCACGAGCGAGCTTTTGTGTTAAAATAACTTACTGATACACAGAGTAATACTAAACTTTACTGATGTCTGTGTATGTAACAAAGAAGTTAAAAACGAAATTCATTAGGAAGAAAGGCAATTAGGGCCACAAAGTACCGTCCTCAGCTACCTGCTAAGCTACGGTAACAGAATAAATTATTTTTTTTAACTTCGAACATTGATGTCAGTGATTAAATTAAAATGTCACGAATCCTAGATTTCAATGTGTGGTGTTAAAATTGAACTTATTACATACTGAGAAAACGTTCAGATTCCAAAAGTAACAAAACTGTTAACTCAACAATAGAAAGCAACAAAACCTAAGAGTACACAATCCAACTAGTAAGTTTACCTGACCAAGTTTAGCAGACAGCGAAACTGCATAATTAATTCGTAACAAATTCAAAGTTCCAGGACGAATAATTCGCCGTTTTTAACCGCTTAAAACGTTTGCAAGTGATCGTTCTGTGAAATGACCTGTATTTTTGACTTGCAATGCTGTAAGTCAACGATTTAACCGTTTTTGTTAAAAACAACCGTTGCTCGGTTTACAACCTCATTTGCATAACGTGTATGAAAAATTCGCTTAAAACACGAAAAGTTGGAAGTCGCTGTGACGAAAGAAGGTCAGAAGTGCAAGGTATTTTTAAATTTCTGTGCTCCCTGGCATCCATTTAGTAGAATTCAAGTGGAATTTAGAATGGTCTGGTCTGGACTTGGAAAATAAAAGCCAGCAAAGTCAGGGTACATTGGCATGTTTAAAAAAAGTGATCTGACGGATGTTGAGACATAAATTTTTCCAAACCTGAAAATTAAAAAAAATATTAAAACAAACATGTTTTCACAACCCTTTAAGGACCACCTTTCATGGGATTATAATAGTTTTCTATTGCGGTCGGCGGTTTTTGTGTGCCGAGCTCGTCAACTTGTGCAGTTTTTCGTTGTAGCGACCATCAAAATTTAGCCTTTTAGTCGCCTTGGCTGTTATAGGCTCTGCAAAAAACATTTTAACGTATTTCAAAAAACTAATGCCGTTACATTTACTTATAAACCAAGATAGTTCACTGGGCAAAGTTTGAAGGAAAACTTTCTTCCGACCCGAAATGCCATGGTCCGCTTTAAAGGACATCGCCACTTAAAAGCCCCCGAAAACGATTTTGGGTTTTTCTCAAAGCGCGCGAAAATTTCCGGCCCGCGAAAATCACGTCTTTTTTTCCCAAAAGCTTTACGGGAGCACTTGAGCTCCCAAAAACCTTTCTCGGGAATAATTTTGTCATAGTAAAATGGAATTCTCCGAAGAACCCTTTTGAAAAAAAGAAGGCAAGGGCTTTACATGAAAAGGACAACAGTAGAGAACGTGAGAGAATTTCAAAACAAACTCTGGTGCACCAAGAACTCTCCCTTCGCGAAGAGAACGCAGCGTGGTTTACTAAGGTACTCATCAAGATCAATTATTTTTCGGATCAATTTTTGTTTCTGGGTAACTGAGCCCGGTATAAAATATCCGGACCCGGTAAAAAATACCGTACCCGGTACAATATCATCGGTCCCTGTGGTCATAGTACCCCTGTAAGCCCGACAAAGAACGGCCCCAGCTCTAACAAAGAAACGTTAAGCGAGCCCGATATTATTTTTTTGCTCTTGTTGTGACATCGGCCCCGACTTTGCACAATAATCAGCTAATTTCCTTTGGCGTTTTTGAAAACTCATTATCTTCGTTTTCTTAGTGTTGACTTTTGACCTCCATGATTTGCAATATAAAGGGAACGTGTTTATACAATTTTGTAATTCTGTTTTTGGATCTTGATAGGATAATAAAATCAAAACCATACAAAAGTGAATTTATAGCGTGTTTTCGAACAAATAGGGTAGATTGGTTATATAAAGGTTGAACAGCAGAGGGCTTAGAATACATCCTTGACGTACACCTCTTGTCCTAGCAGTTCGAATTTTTTTATAAAATTCTACTGTAAAGCCGTCCTCGCCTGGAGACTTGTTATTTTGAAAGGTTTCTAAAACCTCTTTACATTCGCCGTACGTTAATTATAAAGGACCTTCGAGTCCGTCACGCTCTTCATCAGAAAGCTTTGGAAGGCGCAATTCTTGAATAAAGCTATCATATTCCTCTTGTGTTGCGCTACTTATTGATGTGTATACATCATTTAAGTAGTTTCCAATAGCGTCTAAAACCTGGGTCTCGTTGTTTCGACTTCTTTGCTTGTTTACAAGCAAAATGAAGGAGAATAGCGTTTAAGTGGGGGGTAAATGTGGAACCGGAAGGAATCACATTCTTGTTAACTCTCAAGGGACTGTTTTAATTTCTCAAGGGATTTCTTTCCGCTGTGGGTGATGAAAGGGTCTCTCATTAATTCCAGTTATCGTTTAGTTCTGGATGGATGGATGGATGGATAATCTTTATTTAAAACACGGTCAAATTCATCAGCTCACAATACAACAATCTAATTATAATATATATACAAGAAAGAGGGGAAATATAAAAATATATGTACAAAAATAAAAAGCTGCTTTCCACGAATGCCGTGCCCTAGAGTACTCGTTCAATTAGTTTTTTAAATTGCCCAAGGGACTCTGCTTGTCTTATGTTAATAGGAAGACTGTTCCACAAGATGGCGCCACTGTACGTAAAGCTGTTTTTGTAATAGTTAGTGCGCGGTAATGGAACATTGAGTTTGTTTTCAGAGTCCCTTAGGTTGTACGCGGTTTCTCGTTTTTCAAATTTAGATGATAGGTAGTCTGGAGCCAACCCGTGCAGAGACCTGTAAACCATCGTGGCTCTTTGAATTTGCTGCTGGCGAGCTAGATTTTTCCATCCTAGAATTTCAAATAAATCACCAGCGTGCGCGTCATAGTTTGAGAAGGTCAAAACACGGGCTGCTCTATTCTGTAGCTTTTGTAGCTTGTTTTGCAAAGTAATCCCACAGTTTCCCCAAACAGTACTGCAGTAGTCGAAATGCGGTTGTATTAAAGCTCTGTATATTAGGTGTAAGGTTGCTTGAGGGACCAGGTGCCTTACTCGTTTTAAGGCCCCAATCCCAGAAGCAATTTTCTTTGTTAGTTTCTCGATATGACTACTCCAATCAAGTCTGTCGTCGATGATCACTCCAAGTGATTTTGCAGACTTGACCTGGCTAACTTGAAAATCGTTTATTGCAACTTTCGAGGAACCTGTAAGATTACTAAGCCTCTGCCTAGATCCAATAAGTATAAACTCGGTTTTAGTCATATTTAGAGTAAGTTTGTTTGCTCTCAGCCAGTTGTGAACGTTTTCTAGATCTTGGTTTAGGCGTAACTGAATATTGTCTGTGTTGTCACTCGCGTATGTAAGATGGGTATCATCTGCGTACATCCTTGGCTCACAATTTGAGAGACAATTCGGAAGATCGTTTATATATAATAGAAATAGTAGTGGCCCTAAAATCGTTCCCTGGGGGACACCACAACATAATGAACAACTACTGGAGAGCGAACCATTGATAGAGCACATTTGTGTGCGGTTTTCTAAATATGACCTAAACCATTGGTGTGAATTACCATATATACCGTAATGACTTAATTTAGACAAAAGGATCTCATGGTCAACTGTGATCGTGTTATCTCATGGTCAACTGTGATCGTGTTATCGAAAACAACAGCATTGATTTTGCCGTGATCGATATTATATGCCCAAGTGTCTGTGGCCTCGAGGAGAGCCGTTACAGTTGAGTGAATGGCACGAAAACCCGATTGGTGTTTACAAATGATATCGTGTTCTTCTAAATAAGCATATAGTTGGTCATAAATAATTCTTTCAAACACCTTGGCCACAATGGAGATCACAGAAATTGGGCGATAGTTGTTAAGGTCGTTTCGATCGCCTTGTTTAAAGAGTGGGGTAACCCTCGCGCATTTCCAATCGTCGGGAAATATACCTAGACTTATTGATTGGTTAAAGATATCACGAATAGGAATGCAGATGAGATCTGCGCAGTCTCGGATGAGCCTAGCAGGTATCTTGTCAAGGCCAGTTGCCTTTGACTTGTTTAGTTTATTCAAAAGTGAAAGGACCTTATTTGTACTGGTCGGACGGAGCTGGAACCGTTTGTCTGTGCTGGTGAGATACTTTTGATAGTTGTCATTTTCTAAGGGATCAAAGTTACTGGCAAGTTTCGGACCGATGGTGGCAAAATAATTGTTAAATTCGTTTGATATCTCCGTTGGGTCAGTAACAGACACCCCGTTTACTTTTAGAGACGTAACTGATGTTTTCCCAGATTTTCGTGAAGTTAATTCGTTAATGGTCTGCCAGGTCTTCTTAGAATCACTAACATACTCGTTAAAACTATTTTGATAATAGACTTGCTTGGCTAATCTAATTTCGGTATTAACTGCATTACGTTGTTTTTTAAATTGCGTCCAATCATTGGGATCACTGGTTTTCATTGCTTTAATTTTTAGAAAATCGCGATGACGCATCTGTTTTTTTAGTTCGGAGGTAATCCATGGGGAACTGCGTGAGCGAACACGCATTGTTTTCAGTGGAACATGCTTGTCGACAATCGAAAGAAACAAGCATTTCCATTGTGACCACATTTCATTGGGATTAATTGAGTTATATACCGGATCCCAATTTTGTGACGCAACATCATTTCGAAAATGATTTCGATTGAATTTTCGAAAGTTCCTATAAGTTATAGTATTGTGTCCACCAGATATTCCATTAACGGATAATTTTCTGTAGGCAAAAACTAGGCTATGGTCGCTAATACTGATATGACAGACTCCCGAGCATACAATCTTATCAGGACAATTGGTGTAGATCACATCAATTAAAGTTGAAGAAGTCGGAGTTATCCTCGTTGGTTCAGTTATAAATTGCTGAAGTCCATAAACATCCATGATACTCATTAGTTTGCGCGTGTCATTGTCATGTCGAGTAGCATTCATGTTACAGTTGAGATCTCCCATTAGATAATATTCAATATTTTCAGAGTCGATTTTCCCAATCAGAGTTTCGAAGGATGAAAAGATACCTATGGGAGAATCAGGTGGTCTGTACCACGTGACAACAACAAACGGCTTTGATCTCGGTTTTTGAATTTCTAGGCATAGATTTTCAAGAGTATCCATATTTAAGTCACTACGTATGGTAAAATTTATAGATTTTTTGACATAAAAGCATACTCCTCCACCACCGTCTGTAATTCTATCACGTCGAACTATATCGTAACCAGGAATGTTGACCTCACCGTCAGTGACAGTTTCATTGAGCTTAGTTTCATTAATCGATATAATATCTATTTCGTTATTTGCTAGAAGAATTCTAAGCTCATTCTCAGATCGTAATGTCTTTTTTCACTCATCAACATTGCGTTATAGCTATATGATCTCATTGCATGTTTAGCACGTGATATAGATATAGTACGCGCAGTAGGCGTATTGAACATCTTTTCAGTATTGATTTCTGTGGAATGTGTTCTTTGTAGACTATTTGTTTGTTGCGAACACTTAAACGGAATGGTCATCGCACGCGTCTTACTACTGAGTTTCATAGAGACATTGCGTGGTGGCTTCGGTTCATGCGGACTTACAATGGAGTTTCTATTATTTCCTCACTTGTCTGGACTGCTCCTGACACCGTGTTCTCCACTGACGCGTGCTTATCGTTTTAGTGTGTGAGTCTCAATATTTTCACGTACAGTTTCCTTCAGTGGTCCTTGCCCGATTTTTAGAGATTCATCTTTTAGAAGCGCTCGCCATCCTAGTTGCTCTGCGTTTGTGGGGCCATCTGTGGGCCGGTTGCCGCATTCAAGTATTCTGCGATAACGCTGAGGTGGTTTCTGCACTCACTTCAGGATCAGTCGCTAGCCGCTTTTTTGCAGCTTCCCATGACTTTGACCTACGCGCGGTTCATTTATCGGGCGAAGAGAATCGCGCCGCAGATTTATTGTCTCGCTGGCATATTGACAGTAGTTTTGGGGCACGTTTCCGTCAACTTCCCGTGTTCTCAAGTTTGAGTTTGGACCGCACGATTTCTTTACCGTTTATGACTATTAGTTTTTCTATTCTTTGTTAGATCGTGATCTTCGAGATCTTTGGCAAGATTTAAAGGTTACTCGCAAGGCCGCCTTCGCGGCAGGAACACACAAGAACCATCTCACGCAGTGGCGGACTTATTTATTGTTTGTTTATATTTTTCGTTCGATTTTCTACCGGCTACGGTTGACACTATGTGTTTGTTTTGTCAATTTTTGAGTAGATCCTCAACACCAGCTTCGGTGCGTAATTATCTTAGTGGTGTCAAGTTTTAATATTTGTACTGGTACAAGTCTTTCACACACTAAAACGTTGCTAGAAGTTAACCAAAAGGAACTCATTTCGTGACAATGATTATTTCTGCTGAGTTGCACAATTTAGAATTTTAACATTCAATGCAGGTGTGAAGTGATATTTACAAGTTTTTTTTTTGTAGCCTGTTGTGAAATTACTTCCGGTGTAAACACTAAACGTTTTTGCTTCTCTTCAGACGTTAATGCATCGCCATTAGAAAAAAAACAGCAACTGTTTTACTGGAAATTATGTAGTCGTTAGAAATGGCATGTGTAGCCGTAAAGTAAAGAATAACGCGAGGAGAAGCGGCTGTTGGTAATATCCAAACGAATATTTACTTCTCAATTTGGGGTTAAGATTGCGTGACGAGACAAAAGGTAACTCTGTCGTGCGTAACCTTTATGGAGAGCCCTGCATTAAGCCCAGTAGAAATCTTTTTAACTCGAAAGGAAACAACTATTTCGATTAAAGGCAAGCGTCAAAGTTTACCATTTTTTAACCAAGCCAAAGTATATGAGTCGCAAAGCGCCCAGCCGTCGCGACTGACAAATACAGCATTTCCTCCGCGAAAATAAAAAAGATACTTGAACTGACAGACGTTTGAATTCTTTCATGATATGTTCGAACAACAATGCCCAGGATAAAACTCCTACTTATACTAACTTCATGCAAAAAAGTCGATATCTCGAAGAGATCTTTGATTCATAATCGTTTTGTCCTCCATCCGTAGTTCAGATATAGTATTTTTGTTGTAATTACTTATCTCAAAGTTAAAAAATTATTTTGTGGGGCGCTCAAAATTTTACCACCCATCTACAGTTTGATCTAAAGATTGCAGCGTTTCCCTTCCTGGTGTATATTGTTTGAAGTTTTCAATATAGTAATTG
>NC_135765.1:22014346-22051846 GCF_052425735.1 Oculina patagonica
AGCCCTACGCAATGTCTGTGACTACGTAAGTTGAAAGCGCGTGCGTGTAAAAAAAAAGCCCGCGCGCAGTACAAATATGGCTAAAATTGATGTTAAGTCCGTTCTGCTGCACGGTTTTCAGGCGGAAAATCAGTCTCATTCATGTTGTTTGCGCTGGATGTTTTTTCCGGGACATCTGTGATACTGTGACCCGTAGAGTTAAAATACTGAGCCAAAGGGGAACCAGGAGTGTTGTTGAGTATGGTTCGCAAATGCTCACCTAAAACGCTATGAATCAAAGAGCTCTTCGAGCCAGGACTGAATTTTTACACCAAGTTTTACGTTTGGTTTTCATACCTTGAACATATATGAGCAGCAGGTGATTCTAGATAGATTCATCGTTGATGAAACTCATGTGAAACCCGATTTACTTTTCGAATGCTCCTTCATGTACAACGCTAGCTCTACAGATAGACACGAAAGTCATCGATCGATTATGGCTCTCAAAGTCCACTTTTTTGGCGGTCAATTACTTTCTACACGTAATTGTCAGCAACATTTTGTTTCTTAGCTTCTTGTTTTTCTTGGCAAACCACTTTAAATTTTAAAGGCCGCCTTTATACGGCCGTCTTGCTTTACCCTTTTTTTACCATCAAACTATGGCTGCCATCTTGCACGACGTACGTACGTCGTACGCGCCCGCGAACCATGCCGCTAGCCATGATGACCATGAAAAACCAAAAGCATGGTTCTGTTAATTTTCTATGTGTATGGGGCTCTGCTCTGCGGCCCTTCGGGCCGCTGGGAGCTCCGCTAATAATAAAATTATTCACCATATCAATCACAGTAATTAGTATCAAGTCAGTGGGAGCATAACAAAGGCCTTTAGTCACCAAATTTGCAAGCACAAAGTGAACTTTTTTTCAGTGGCTGAAAAAATAAAGAATTTTACAAATACATGTACTATTTTTAATTGTAAAGAAGCACAGGAGTGTGATAAATAATTCAGAGGGGTTTGTAACCAGAGTTATTTATAATAGAATGATGGTGGGCCTTGGTCCATTTAACCAAAAACATGTTCTTATGTATGTTTATTAATATGTAAATGTCCAAATATGCTTGCCTTGTATTTTAATACAGTAATATGTATGAGAAAATTATCTTCCTATTTTTACAAAGCAAGATTTCAAGATTTTTTTAAATCATATACTGCACACGGAACCATTCTCAAAACTCCATGAAAACAGTGTCACAGTCAACAGAAATGCTCTCTGCACCAGCCCCCAAATTAAAAGTCTGCATGGCATGGCATAGGTCCATTAGGGTCACGACATAAATGGCAGACTCACTGCCACAATGTTTAACAAACAAAATTGTGTATTTATGCTTAATAAATTGTGGTTTAATGGGAAAAAAGTCACCTACTGGCAACCAAACAAATTTTGCATTGGAAAAAATACAGTTATAATACAAACATTTTAATGTAATTTTTATTTTCAAATAAAAAAAAACTATCAAAGGTTGTGCTTGATTACTGATAAGCAGATAATTTTACATTTTATTGAAGTAAGCCAGAGATAGTAGAAATGACATCCCAAAGACAGATGAATTGTATCGATGTATTCATACTTAAAATGAGCGTCCATTGAATAACTAAAAAGCAACTAGCTCTCAGGTTCTACGAAAAAAATCTACATGTAACAATATTATGCATGGAAAGGATAACTGATTTTCTTGACATTTACACTCGGATTTACAAGACAACTTAAAGACAAGATAAACGGAATTGAGAACCTGTCTGTCTTGGAGATCGGAAAATGTCATTAGACATGTCAACGTCTTTTTGCCGTAAAGGACTTAAAGCGTTTTTAACTTCACAGAGTGCCTCCTATGCTATTCCTGTCTCTTCTCAAGCTTAGCTGGGACGTGATGAACCGTGCGAAAATGGTGGTTAAGTCCGTCTTCTTAATAAAAAAATATAGTTTCAGGAAAAATGTTCCCAAGGCACTCTGTGCTGTAAAAATGCTAAATAGACGGCTCTTTCGCTGTTTATAATACACTTTTCAGGGTTGATGATATTTTGGTCCGCCATATTGGATGCAAGATCTGCCAGGCGCTCCGCGGCTCGCTTTCTAACCATTAACCCCCGCGCTCCCTGTTTTCCCGCCTTACCGCCTCAACGTCCGGCCAATCGGCGCCTAGGGACGAGGCAGCTGACTGTGGTAGCTTCAGCCACACTTCGACTGTACTCGGAGCAACAGGAAACTACCATTGTGACTTGATTGCTCCTTTTCTTCTGCTTGAGACTCCTGCAATCTAGCTTTTTCTTGATCCGCAAAAGCGACTCGAATTTTCGAATTTCACTAGGTCGAAGGCGCTGTTACGACTCCGTCGCTAGTGAAAACCATTTCCTTATATAGTACCTCAGACGAGATTTTGTCGGTTCAATTCAAATGCGATAACATCTATTGTTGAAAAGAGAGTTCAATCGTATTAGTCAGTTACTGCATGCCACTCATGTCTTGTTTCTTCTTTGCATCATGTTACACCTTCATTTGGAGTAATGCTCACTGGAATAACTCGACAACAAACACTACTAAAACAACAAAACAAGTTTATTTCCTTATCCTAACATTATGTCTTCTTGTTTTTAGCGATATGTATCTTTTGCTTACTAAAGGAAGAAGAAGAAACGTCATTAAAAGCGAATTCAGCAGCTTGCTAATAAGCTGAGAAAATAGTCAAATCCCGTAGCATACCATAGGCGGCGGAGCAAACCTCCTTTTTCTAGAACGCCACTAGGTCCACAAACTGTTTAGATTGTTTTTTACTTCTTTGGAATACTTCGGAAAACTTCGTTTATCTTTGGAAAAGTTCGAAAATGGATCGGAAACGTTCGAATGGCCTTCGGACAACAGTCGGAGAATCTTCGGAAATCTTCGGTGACAGACAGACAGACAGAGACAAACAGAGACAAACAAGAGATACACAAAGACGAAGTGACACAACAGAGAAAATCGTACTGTAAAGAAAAGTACTCTTACAGGTGTGTCGTTGTTGTGGGAAGACATCTGCCAATGTCAATCGTTGACCCAATATTTCGGCAACTGAAGTCATTTTTAACTTGGTCTTGGTCATGGTCCCATTCAATTGTGTCATTACCAGAGCAATTCTCGCAGCCTGAAAAATATCAATGTAAAACAGCATTCGGATTTTGTAAAATGACAGTCACTATCGTTTAATAAACAAGGCAACGCCAACGTATATAATGTCGAGACTTCTTGTTATAATCTCATGTTCTTCAGCAATAATTCCTTGAGAGAATCCACACCACACCACAGTGAACCACACCCTGACAAACCGAACCAAGCCACAGCACACCCCACGACACCACGCTAAAAAAAACACGAATCCACACCTCCCTATAACAACACGTAGAACACTGCACCACGAAGTACAAACGCACACCATTCCACACCGCACTTTACCACACCGCACCATAGACCTTTCACTACAGCACACAATACCCATCGCACTACATCGCATCGCATTGCACCTTACCACACCACACCGAAAAACGCTGCATCATACCACACCACATCGCTCTACATCGCAGCGCACCACACCGCAGCACACCGCACTGATTAACACACCAAACTTTACCACAACACAACAGACAGTAGTGCTCCATAGCAAACCACAGAACAGATCAACACACCACACATCACACACTACGCAGCACCTCACCTCGCCGCACCGTATACCGCACCGCACTGCACAACACAACGCCATGTAGCATTCGTCCACATAAAGAAACAAGAGACGCACCTACAAATGTAACCAGGAACTCTTTTGAGTTAGAGCCAGCCTCACTTGAAGCCAAACAAGTGTAGATTCCCTCCTCTTCTGCTTTCTGCGTTACCAATTTTCCAATCTTATGAACTAACAATGTTGAGTTCTTGAGGAGCGATATATTGATAGGTGGGGACCCCTCAACAGAACACCACAAATAATGATTTGGTATTGTCCGCACAACTGAACTTGGAACAGTTATTTTTGGTTTGTCTGCAAGTAGATCATGGAAGCAAAGAATCATTAAACAAGTACCAATAGTATAATTTGGTCTATTCAAGAGCTCAGGCGGAGAATGTATGTAAGAATTAACAGTCATATCTATTTATTTTAAAATAGATAAAAAAAATCGAACTCCAGATTTTCCTGAACGTCTCCGTTAACGGCCATTCTAATCGAAAAGGTAAATAAAATCACCGATAATCAAACTTTCAACCCTTTTTATGAAAAAAAAAAATAGAAATTGGAAATTTACTGTGAAGTGTTTACAAGTAATTTTGAGTCCGATTATTCTTCTATGAGTTAATTTTCAAATTCATGACGACCCGCAAAAAAAATTCGAGCATTGTTTACAAAGACAATTACCATTGAACTGACTGAAATTAAATTATTTTGTAGGGAAAAATGCCATTCTAAAACCTTGAATAAAATTTGGTTTCGCTTTATTATAATTACTTCTTTTTAACTGAGCGTGAGGTCTGTATGGGAGAATCTTGACCAAGGTCAAGTACAAGTAAGTACAGTACAGATTCTCCAATACAGACCGTCTAAGATCGGTTAGGAAGATATTTATTATATGGCCAAAGACGGAAAACTAAATTCGCTTAATTTAGGGTGTTCGAACTCACCGACTTACTTGCGAACGGAGACGGAAAACTTGGACAAAGGACAGTCAAGCTCACTGTCAGGTATGTTTTCAATTTTTCAAGGCTCTTTCATTGACTGACAAAATATTCTTACAGGCGTCTGAGTCGAGGGAGAACCCGCTAACCCATTTTAATAACAACAGAACAGAGGGAATGGAGGGAGGGGAAATTTTCCTTCACTCGCTGAGAGCCTTGTCAGCGAAAGAGCGATGTAACCGCGCTCTCTTTGCCTAAAAGTCCACGAAAATGTATACCGGAAGTGAAAGTTGGCGGCAAACAAACTAGCCGGAAGCTGGGAAAGACTTACGTTACAAGCTACATAAACCCATTTATTTTAGCAAAATAAATATCCTTTTTGCCTTTCTTTAACATTTTTTATCCAAATGCACCGCAACGTCACGCACATATTCTTAGAAATCTTCCGTTGTCTTCTACCGATTCTTGGGAAATAGAAAAGCGTTTGTCCAAAAGAGAAATGTGCAAATATGGAAAATATCATGTTCGCAAACGAATTTTTATATCAAAGAGAATCAAAAATGTCCTCCTGAGGGTTAAGTGGATCCGTAAAGGCCCATTTTAAGCTCGGATAAAAATGGTAAGCGTACTGAAAAAAATGATTCGTCAAGGATAAGTTATGTCGTGTACATGACTTTGCCTCACCCGTGCCGAACCCAAATTTTACCCGTGCTCGGACCTAGTCGCAAGGTAGTCCGAGCACGGATAAAATTGGTACCCGTTCCTGAAAATATAACCTCGCTGGAATAAAACGTATACAGTCGAACCTTGATTATCCGGATTTCTCGATTATCCAGACTTGTTTTCATGAATATCAATTAGTCACATTCAAGACCAGATATAACTAAGTTCTACGAGGATTTAAATGTTATTTCTAGGTGGTTTACCTGTTGGAAAACCTCTGATGTGTAGGCAACTTCATTACTCAGTTTCCACTAGCCATAAAAACGTTCACAGAAATTCAGAATGTTTAAATCCTTCTATAAGGTGAAAAACATCGCAGAAATTTCAATCGGTGAACACCACACGTTGGCACCACGGTCTAGTCACCAGGCTCTTCACGAAAAAGACGCATGGAATGCCTGGAGGTTCAAAATTATCTTCGAACTAATCGAGCGTATTTTTGTCGCCTCGTTCGGAGAAAAACTGCCTCAAAATGATCAATGTCTTCGGAATTTTTGTTTGTGAGGATGGTTAACAGCTGATTTATCACTATTATGTAGCAATTTTTCTTTTTCTTTTACCTTAATGCGGAAAATGCGCCGAAGATGTGGAAGTTATCGAACTATGCGGATCTGCACCACCGCATCCTGTCAGATGCCCTGGGTTTTTTGGGGGGGCTCAATAATATTCATATTTCGGATTATCCGGACTCTCGATTATCTAGCCTTGTCTCGATTATCTAGGGCTATTTAGCCAAGTCCCAACGAGTCATGGTAGTGTAAACGATTAGCCGTAGAGAAACAACTCCTTTCTGATGAAACTTCATTTAATACATTTGCAGAAATTCCGCTCGATCGACATGGTAGTATGTGAAACGTGTTTTTTTAAGGAGGCTCGATGTAGTTTTTTAGCCTCAGGATGTCGTTTTGAAAATAAAAATTATCTAGGAAGCCAATGTTCGTTTTTTACCAAAATACACCATAATAATCAAATGACCAAGGTTTAATTTGTTACAGAGGTTACCATAGCAACAAACAAGCTTGATTTTCTCGAAATGGAGAATGACTCTTTGTATTCATTTTTTGATATGTTAAAGTGTAGTGGATTTACTACCAGGAGACAAAATTTTAGAAAAATCTGTCAGAGCGTTTTTGAGTAAATCAAGAATGATTTTTTTTTGCAATTCTTTTAAGTTTTATACAATGGTCAGTCAATATATTTTAAAAAATTAAAGCAAAAACTCTCTCGCTCTTAGATATAAGTCATTGATGGTGTAAGTATTTATATTTCATTTTAAATAACTGCACTCAAATACTACGAAACAAATTACAAGCGCCTATTTCACATTAAAACGGGATTTTTCTGAAAACTTAATTCTTGATTTACTTGAAAACGCTCTTACAGATTTTTGTAAAATTTCGTCAGCAGTTAGTCAATCTACTGAACTTTAACATATCAGAAAATGAATACCAAGAGTCAGTCTAGATTTCGAGAAAATCAAGCTTGTTTAAAAACAAAAGAAAACTACAATGGTAACCTTTGTGACTAAGTGACCGGTGAAAAATTAAACTTTGATCATATTTGATCATTATGGTGTATTTTGGCAAAAATCGAACTTTGGCTTCCTAGACAATTTTCATTTTCAAAACGATCACCCTTGGGATAAAAAGACTACATCGAGCCTCCTTAAGAAAAATAGTTGCTTAGAAAATATTAAGAACATTCATGAAACAAAGAGCGTGACTTTCAGCAGTCTTCTAATTTTTGGTCGTATTCTCCTGAGTTCGTGATCGTTAGTGACCAGAGCAGAAAGCTGAAATTCTGCCTTGGAAGAGCTTGATGTCAAGAGTTGATCCAAATAATGCAGACAGGAAAAAAATGATTATAAAAATAATCGCCGTCGTTGTTAATAGGGGAGTTAGAAGCCATCACTGCTGCCATTAGAATAAGAACCAGATAGCTTCAGCCTTTTCTAGTCTTCTGGGAAAATGGTAAAAAGATGCGCGACTCGTATATGTAACGTTCAGTAGCTGCTCATTCATCCTTTGCTGAAATTTTGATATGTCAACCGTGCGTCCATGGTATTTGACGTTGCCATAGCAACGTCATAAATACAAGCAGGTCTTGCCAAAGATCGTCATTTTTTTGTTTATTCCGTAAACATTCTGGCTTGATTTTGCATCAATTTCCGTTATTTTCTGACTTTCTTAGAAAATGTTGAAATCCAAAATGGCGGATCCAAGATGGCATCTTGTAGAGTAAGCTAAGTCTTTCTTCTCAGTTCAAAATAATTTCGCTACGCCTTAATATAACGAAAACTCCGGGGAGGGGTTCCATCCACCCCCCCCCCCCCCTCCTTGTACGATGGCGAGGGAGTGAGTTTGCCTGTACGTCCGATGGTTTCCTTTATGCGGCTAATAAGCCCCGCCGGAAATAGGCCTCCCAGTTAACAGCCCAAACAAACCCCCTAACGAAATTTTATATGTCCTGGGCTATAACAGGTATTTACGGTATTGGTCCAATTTATGATCTACCAATCAATATAACAAAATAATTTCCGGTATGTCACGCCAGCTGTACGTTTTTTTCTTGTAGTGGAAATAGATTTATCTCAAAGGGCTTCGAGATCATCGAAACAACGCTGAACTTAACACCTCACTTTTACCTTTCCCCGCTGATACGGTGATCACAAGAAGACCTAAGTAAATCCATTGGCACATCGTTTACAAATTTCTTCCGAGATATGCTGAGAAAAAAGAAAAGAGAAATATATGCGTCTGTTAGGTGAAAATATATTTTGATAAATAGACAAGAGGGTCTGGAAGGGAGTTCAGGAAATGTAGGCCATTTATCAGCTATCAGTGAAACATCAGATGGTATTACCCCCGCTAAATAAACCTTATTTAGCTTAGTTTGCTTGTTGTCCCATTTCGGAGCACTTGACGTTACCCTCGAGGAAAATCTCTTTTTCAGATTTAAACAAAATTAACGTGGCAAAAATGAATAACTTTCATATAGACAAAGGGAAAATTCTCCGGAAGCGCATCACGCGTTCTGAAATTGGTAATTGATCGACATACGTAGATAACGAGGTTTATTCTAAATAGCTCCAAAGCGGTTCGGAATGGTCGAAGGCGCTTCATTCTCAACGCATGCGTAAGACGTTCACGACGAAAGCACGACAGAGGTAGTGGTTTACAAGCGAAAATTAAAGGCATCCCTGACTTTTTCATATATTTTTTTTTTTAATTTCTATTTTGCTGCTTTATTGACTTTACAAACGCAGTGCTTTAAAAACAGAAATAAAAACATTTACAATATCTTACAATTGAGTACAAAAAAGAATACATGTTATGCTACAAATGAAGAGCTGATACAAACAATACTAAAGTGAATATTAGGCTAACAATATTATAGTACTAAGCATCTTAAGACTGACATATGGCTTCAAAGATATTCTGCTTTTAATCAACTTTTGAGAAAGTTCCTTATGAGCTCTAAGAGTTACTTTCTTTGGTTGCAATGTAGATTTAGAATCGAGCAACTATCAGGCAAAGATTGTGAAATCAGTTCGGTTTTCGGTATGTTGTGTATATATTTTATCTGTGTTCGTGAGAGCTACCTTAAATGAGTTACAACAGTTTCTCCAGGAGGTAAAAAGTTTAAGTTCTAAAAATGGACTTTCCAACATTCTACACGCTTTCCATGGCGACAAACCGCCTGAAAAAATCAATAACAGAGGCGGCGGAGTGTTTGTAAAGGTGGGAGGAGGGGAGGGGGCTCATCGTACTTCAAGCCAAACGCATTTCCTTACTCAAATTTCCCCAAACGTTTTTTTACAGCGTCCAGTGTGTCTGCAGTCTATTTTTGACAATAAAAAACTACTTTATTTTTACTAATTTTCGCGCGTACTTAATTTCGCGAAAATTTAGGAAGAGAATTTTGCGAGTATTAATTATCGCGGTTGTATGAAAAATTAGAGCAAAGTGTCAGTGTTTTATGGATCAGTCATCAAAGACTACTGGGAATATACAAAGGTCTGACCAGATCAGATGTAAACAGTTTAATTTTTTATTATTGTTGTTGTCTAAGCATTGTAAACCATTGAACTATTGTTTATTGTTTGCTGCCATTTTTCGTATGCAAGGAACTGAAATGTGGTTTTGTTTTTTCAGTTAGTCGTTTTAGTTGAATAAATGTGCTAAGAATTGTCTGCTTATCCCGAACCACATTCTGTTTGTCAGTATTTTTGGGTGCGAGGAATTCAAGAAACAGTTATAAGAGGAAGAGTGCAAGTCGAAAACCATAGGGAAAGATATTTTCAAGGGTAGATAGTTGCAGTTCCTAACATTTAAGTGTCATACTCTGTATTTTTCGAACTATATTAAAAAGTCGCGGTCACGGTACTTCGCCGATTTGGCTGAAATTTTGCATGTAGCTTTAGTTTGGGGTCCTAACTACGAAACATATGTTTTAAAGTTCCATTAATTTTTACTTATTTTGAACAAGCCCGGTTTCGATTGCTTCCGAAGGCGATCCAATATGGCGGATCGAAGGACTTCTTGACAGTTTTCCTTTGCGCATACCAAAAACATTTATCAAAAGTCAACATCACTGCCTTAAAGAGCTATCTTTCAACTCTTGTTCTGTTGCAAATATTTTTTATTTCAAATAACTTAATTAACCCAAGCGTTAATTTCCTATAATAAGGTAGGTTCGACTGTTATGTTGCAATTAACTTGAACGATAATGGCGGCGAAGAGTTTCAAATATTTGCTGCAGTGGAAGAAATGTAAGCAAATTTTACCTTCAAACATTGATTTATTGCTCTATATACGCAGGAAATACGGTTTGAATCACTTCCAAGAAGATTCGTGATCACTGATACCGAAGTAAATTGACGAACTCCTCGAAATTAATTCTAATCAAAATTCTTTGGAATTACCACGCTCCGGATAAAATCCGGAGCACGAATCACAATCAATCAATATATATGTATAAAAACGTAACATATACAGCATCTGTTGAAATGCAAAACAGCAAACAGCTTCCAATATGTCAAGAAGACAAATTCAATTGAATACAGCTCTATAAATGTAAAGATAATTTTGGTAAACATTATTCTTGCTTCCTATTATAACCTTTCGTTTGCCACTTTCTGTGTATTTTCAAAGCTCGACTCACCTCGCATTTCAAAGAAGCTTTTTCGCATCATTATAAAGCGTTTGTCTTGTAGAAGATTTAAGCACATCGAAGACTTCCGTGTTTTGTAACGCCACATGCCATGGGTTAATTTCTACGACTGATAACTGAACTAGCACTTGAAATGAACAATCTTGCAATTGGGAAGAACAATTTTTTGAGAGGGTAGCGTGGGGGGTTGAGAATGGTAATTTTTCCTTGAAACAAAGCACAGGATACACAACACTTTAAACAACCCCTAGCTTGCAACTTTGGGAATCTTGAAGTGAAAGAAATTAAAATGGCCTTCTTAAATCTTCAGATGGATAAAAATGTTCTTGCCAGAAAGGTGAAAAAAGTACGAAAAATTATTTTACTAAAAAAAAAGATGAAATGATCTATTTCGTATCGATGCTGTAAAACAGTTTTAGGAAAACGAAAGTAAGATTATAGCAAACTTAAAGTAAAGCGAGTGTTCCAATTGGTGAATTAAGCGTCAAGGGTAGGTCGGCTACGATAGAAAGAACCTGCTTTTTGACATTTTTGCTTGATGCATTGTCATATGTTTCAACAAGAGCTCTGATATACTTCTCGCTACCTCCATTGGAAATTTTTTTCTTCTCGTATACTAGTCTGGGAAGACTTCGCGCATCTTGCTTGAAGGTTGTCAGAGCCTCCCACTAATCTGCGGCATGACTAGGCGATCATGTTCTAAGTTGACCTCGACAAATTCGACAACTTTGCAAATTTGCTTCACTCTGGACCTGTTCCAGAGGAAAAAAGCTGAATTTGCGACCCTTTTTCAGACAAACATTGGAAAAATAGGCACCCTGTTCCAGACAATATCCACAATGGAAACTTCTATAATATATAGATATATAAACACTAGCGTATATCACAAAGTACTCACTTGACTTCGTCCAGTGGATTGGAGATAAAGCGAGGGGAGCGGAGTTTCATCGCTAAACTTGATCGTGCTTAATCAGGATTCTGGGGAAAAGCGACCCTGTTCCAGAGTCAAAAGGGTGATTTTTATACCCTGTTCCAGAGTCAGAGAGGCAAAAAACATACCCTGTAAAGCGGCACTTACTCGTTTAGCTCTTATGTGAGAGTACCCCCCGGGTATTAATGGACTTGCTTAACTTGCACCGTTGTGTACCCCTCCCCAGAAAAACTCCCCCCCCCCTCCCCCAATAGAAAAAAAATAAAAACTCCATATTAATAGTAACTCTTCGTTGCATCTGAACATACAGTCTAAGGACGCGTTCGTTTGGAAATATTCTGGAAAAATAATTTCGTTGTCTTTTATTGTCGCTTCAGTGATAAGAAAAGATGGCTGAAATTAATATAAGGCAATTACGCCATGCCATTATGAGCGATTTCAATTCAATGACTACAACTAGTACGTGAAAACAAAGAGAGCCTGTCTCCCTATTTGTATGTTAACTGCAATGTTGAGAATTTTTGTTCTTTCGTTTTGAACAAAACTACTTTGCACAAGCAGCGTTGAAAAGAAAATATTTGAAGAACGCAAAAATTCCCTCTTTGAGTAAAATTTTAATACTGTATTTGTTAACCAAGCCAGGGCGACTTGAACAAGCAGTGGCAATTTTAGCCGCATTTTTATTAACATCAGGGTCAGCAGTGGCTTTATAAGAAATACAGACGAAATTAATGTTTAATGACTGTCTTTATATCTGATAAACACACGTCAAAACTTTACGTTTAATTTTCTAGGCCAAAATAACCCCAAATCTAAATATTAGTGCAAAAATGAGTTGATCTACATGAAAAGATTTTTGAGCCGTTCAATAAATTCGCAGTTCATGTTTTATCAAGTCTAAAACACTCGGCTGCGCCTCGTGTTTTAAACTTAATAAAACACCGCTGCTCATTTATTTAACTCACATATTAATGGCAACTTTAAAAAATGGTCTAGATTTGTTAAAAAATACTATAACAATCCACTAAAGTAATAAAAGATGCATTTTTCGTTGAGCTAAACAGACACGAGATTTCAAACAAAAATGGAAAACGTCTGGCAGACGTTTTCAAACTCTGCCCATGTGTCATGGACAAATTGTCAAAAACTAAATACATTTTGCTCTTCAATATTCACGTAATATCTTCACATTGGTGTTCGTTGCGCATTTTTTGAATGAGTAAAGCTATTAAGGCCTAATTTAAGCTCCGTTATGGCAAAAATGCATCAAAATCGTCATGATACTGCCCCTTTAAAAAATAAATGTTCTGCTTTGCAATAATTTATATCCGTTCCTTAGTGTCAATAAGTCCTAACCAGTCTTCACCATAAACCAGCTGGTTAATCATCCTTGCATTTTCATAGAGTTGTGTATGTGCTGTTCTCATGTTTAAAGCTCGCATTTAGTTCAAATCACCTGACAGATGGTTGCCGGCCTTATCTTGAGTTTGTCTTGTAGCGTTGAATCGCACTGAGCTTCAAGCGAAAAGCGGAATATTCCACACGAAGAAAAGTGCAGCGAAGCTGCTGTTTTTAATTTCAGGCACATTTACTGTATGTCTTCCCTTTTACATATGAATTAACTTGTCAGTTAATGCTTCTGACGTTTTCTTGGCAACACTTGACATCCGCTTATCAAGATGACATATATCAAGAATCAAGCCTCATAACGTACTTGCTGCGCTTCCCTTGGTAAAAATGTGGATCTATCTTATGCGATTTTGGAAAGTGGGAAATTAAAGAATAATTGCTTTTGGACTGGACGTTTTGTTTGTTTTTCATGACATATGGAGTTTATTTCAAATCATTAAAATACAGTGCTGTTGAAAATGCGTGACCGAATGAATGTTTTCTTTTATGCGTTTGTTGTACCCGTCAGATTAATGGACTATCTTGCGTTAAATATTGTTAAGTTTATAAATAACCCTTTTAGGTCTAATTCCATTCATCAAACCACGAAAGGTACCTTTTATGAAGAGGAAAGCGGCAAAATATAAAAAAAGATGACCATCGATTTATCCCAGATAAGTTTTAAATTTGCGTACGTGAGCAACCCATTTGAGTGCAGCGATGTAAGGAACATTTACAGGCAATAAATGTGAGACGGGAATATTTGTCCACGAAATACACTGACGTCCCATTTGTATTAAGCAAAACTATAAGGGGATCGCGAAACTATTTTCTATTCTTAGAAATCAGAGAATTAACCGTTGAGTAATTTTTCGTGCCATGAGTTGTTCTGCCTAGAGATTATTATTTTTGTTGTACCGTAAGACATTCGGTTTAACCATGAGCGATTGAAATTTGTCTTGCACCTATGGTCCAGCGTATACATTAAAGCTTTGCCCGCATATTTATCTGAATGGACACATTGAAAACTCCAGTGAAAATGAAATAAATGGGGAGATCAGCTTTTATACTTGCCGAAATCTTTATATTGTAAAACAAGACGACTGGTTTTCCTTTCTGTAAAATTACGGCGCTAGCCTTAATTTCGTTGGTCTTCTAACGTCGCTTCAGTGATCAGAAAAGACGGCTAAAATTTATGCTACTACGCCATGCCAGTATGAGCCATTTCGATTGAATGGCTACAACTAAACCTCCAGTATTGATAATATTTATTCTTTGGGTTTGAACAAAACTACTTTGCTCAAGCAGCGTCGAAAATAAAATATTTGAAGAACGCAAAATTTCCTTCTATGAGTAAAATTTAAGAGCAAAGATCCACTGATACCGAGCGAAAACAAAAATAGGTGGCACAAAAGTTGCACATCAGAATTCTTGATATGCCGCCCAAAGAAAGCCTATGGTAGGCCTAGAAACGTGGTGGGATTTTTTTCTTCAAATATTTCTTCAACCGGTCAAAAACTTACAAAACCGTTATGAACCCCAGAGTCTTCTAAAACACACAAAATAAACATGACTCAAACCGTGTCGTAAACTTCGCACTGGCTCATTCGCATTAAATAAAACCCTGTTTTTGAGCCTAGAAATGTACTATTGAAGTGTTTATAAGTCATTTGAGTTCAATCTTTCTTCTGTAAGTTAATTGCGAAGGTTACGGCGAGCCGCTGAAAATCACTAAAATTCGGTTGCTCGAAATTCTTAATTTGGCGCTCTTTTTCGAGAGAGAATTTCTCTACCCGGTAAAACGCTAAATTACTTGAATTTCAGATATTTTGAAAGAGGAAATGCCATTCTAAAACCTAGTGTAAAAAATTATTTCGGGCTCTCTATATGCGCTGAATGTGAACGCTCTCAAAATACTTATAATTACAAAATTATCTGTCACTGAAACGTAAACAATACCCACATTCTTCCGGCCTGAGAGTCCAAAACGTCTTCTTCTGAGTCTTTCCTCCGTTTTCTACTAGTATTAAGATGTAATCCACAGCAGAAGCTCCCTGTTAAGATCATCCTGAACACCATATCTTCCAAATATCGAGGGTAAAGCGAATTTCGAATCCCATCGCCATCTTTAATATCGATCAGTCTTCAAGCGTGCTGTCGACAACTTCAGTACATCTCCGTGTTGACATTCAACATTCGACCACTCTCAGGTCTGCCATGATATATTCCCTTCTCTTGTTAAACAGCCGTCGAATAAATATTCCCTTCTTGTGTCAATTCTTTGATTTCTCGACCGAAATGCCGGTCCGTTCATGATCAGTTCTTCATGGTCGGAAACAAACCAGACAAACTGTGAAACTGTTGTTCTCCGATGACATGTTGACTAATTTGGAACTTGCGTGTCACGCAATCGCCTTCGTACTAGTCACTCGGTAGGTTTTTGTTCACGATTTTCATAAATGAAAATAAAACACAATGATTTGAAAGATCAGGAAGTCTAAATTAATTGTTCTGTGTTTAAGGGGAAGTGGATGGAAAGGGTCGAAATGAATTTCAACTTGAAAAAACTCCGCCGGAATTTTTCAAGTTCTCACTGTTAAAAAGTTCTCGCATTTTTGTTTCCCAAACCGATCATGATTGTTCTTTTAAAAAATAACCCAGCCGAGATGTTGAAAAAAGAACAATCATGATCCTTTTCGGAAAAAAAAATGTGAGAACTTTAGTGAGAACTTGAAAAATTCCGGCAGAATTTTTCAAGTTGAAATTCTTTTCCCCTTTCTCGCCTTCACAAGTAGGGGGATTATGGCACAGTATCGACGAAAAAACAATCAAAATACTTCCCTTTTAATGCTGTGCCAACATGAATTCACGCAAAAAGGAGACTTACGATCGTAAACTTATTTCAAGGCTACAGCGCTTAGCCTACGAATACAGCTGCCTCGCATCCTAATCGCTCTCGTGATTACGTACGGACTACTCGTTCGCACGTATCAGCGGGAGCGATGAGAGGCGGCTGTTTTCCCAGACTGTTATGTATACATGTACAGCGCTTGGTTTAATACCGTTATTGACTATCCATAGTAGCATCTACAGTAGTTGTTTTACAATATACAAACAACCAAAGGTTAAATTAATGGCAAATTATTTCTGAGCGGCAACGTCTCGTCCAAAATAATATTTTTATCGCAAGTGCTGAACCCACACCATCATCCCTCCCCCTCTCCGCTACACCTCACCGAGGGCACCCAGCCCCCCAGGGGGGGAGGGGTACTCGGGATTTAAAGTTACGGGGATGATCGAAGAATTTTTTGGGTTTGAAATTTTCGATTTCGGGATTTTTTTGGGTAGGATTTTTTGGGGGGTATTTTTTGGGTGGCTTGATTTAACTAGGGATTTTTGGGGGTATATAAAAACAATCTCAAAATTCGTGGTAATGCCTTGACCACAAAGTTCTGCGAATAAAGTACAAACACTCAACGTGTTTCTAATGTTTTTCTTTGTGTTACATCTTCAGATCATTCCCCCTTTCTGATTTATTTTGTGGATTAGAAATTTGGCATGGGATTTTTGGGGGGTTGGTTTTTGGTCCAGGGTTTTTTTGGGGTTTTGTTGGAAGCCCCAGGGATTTTTTTGGGTCATGATTTTCGCTCCTATTCGATCATCCCCGTCATTTAAAATCCCGAGTACCCCCCCTGAGCTCAACCCAAGGTCCAGATCCTTACTATCCTTGCTCTTTTATATCCTTTTGAAGACAAAAGAAAACTTCCTTTTCGCTACCTGACGAAATAAAAACGTGTATAAACCTTCAATAAAATCGAGGATGTTGCCTATTTTACATAGCTCCAGAAGTGACACGCATCTCTACTTTAAATTTTCACTTTCGACAGGGGTCCATTCGGCTTCAAATAATAAGAAAAACAATTTAGAATATTTAGATAGATCGACTGCCCGGTGTTTGGTGGATTAAAAGAAAAGTAATATAAGGGATAATTCCTTACCCCTTTGGACATTTCATAAAGGGCAAGTGGTAGAGTAAAACAGACTATTTGGTTTTTGCCCCTTGTTACTTTTTCTGTCAAAATTTTATATATAAAGAGTAGAGATATGGACGGCGTCTCGGGTTCGAGGCCTCCGGTATAATTAGTTTTCCCCGTACGCAAGGTACGCGTTGGTCGTAAAAGATTTAAAAGGTACTTCCTTTTTTCTTCCAGTGGTTTTTCAAAAAACTGTTGGAGCCTAGTGGCCCGTCAGGCCGAAGCTTCTTCCAGTTTTAATATATAATAGGAGTATTTTACTCCTACAAAATAAGATGCTAGTCAATCGCAGGATTATCCTCTCCTTCCTCCTCAACATACACACCTTGGTGGAGACAGCACTGTGGGAAAAAAAATTGTCTTGCCCAAAAACATAATGCAGTGATCCCGGCCAGGGCTGGAATACGGACCGGCGCCAAGAGTCTAGCGCACTAACGATTTGTGTACTTTGAGATGTTGGTTGGTTGTCAAATGGACTGTGGATGACGTTTCCATGTGATAAGTGTTAATCTAGTTTCAGCGAATGTATATCTTTCAAGTCTCAAATGCGGCGCTAATTCGCGGGGGGGTGGGGGGGGGGGGCTTATTTGGGGACACCACTTTTGATTGGGCTTGGTGTGACGGTAAAGTTCATGAACGGCCTTCACAACAAAACTACGTACTGCAATAATTCTGGAGAGAGAACTTGATGATCGAATAATGGCGTAATATACAGTAAAAACCGGTTTTGTTTTTTTTTTTTTTTTTTTTTTTTTTTTTTTTTTTTTTTTTTTTAATTATTCACTTTAAGTGTTTTAGAGTTCCATTGTCGGTCAAAGGGAATTCTTCGAATAAGCACCGCATCAGGACTCGTACTATTCTGAGGAGGCGCTTATTAACATTTTGTCCCACATGCGGCGTTATTTAAATACTTCGCTTATTCGGGGACGGCGCTTATTCGATGGAATACGGCAGTTATTTTAACTGGAAAATATGTAGGACTATATGCCGTGATCAGACAGTTGTGCCAGGGGCCCATGCATGGTTGTGCCACATTCATGTGATATCCTCGGGGAGGTACTAAGGGTGGTCGTAATGTGTAAGAGATTGCAGTTTGACTCGTAATAAAAATTTGCTAAAAATTCCCAATTCCTGTTACGTATGTGTGTGTGTTTTTTTTTTCAGATCCTGAAGAAAATGGCAGTGCCTTTCAAATCGTATTGACCGAAATGATCTATTTTTTTTTTTTTTTGCAATGTCTTTGACCAATCACCACTTACCCAACCACGGGAAGCTCCGCCCCTAAGTGAAGATCCCTATTTTTTCTGTATTTTTGTTACAGAATAAGTAGCAAAGACCTTGTTAAAAATAAATAAATGTCGTTCTGGATATCTCAATACAATAGTTAACAGGGTAAGGTCTTTGTTTGCTGTGATACCTGTTTTGACAAAAGGACATATGGTCTGGACCTCAGGCGGAGTACCGCTCGTCGTCGTGTAGGCAGGGGTTAGTGCCCAGCCATCTGTTGAAAATATCATTTTGGCCAAGATTCTGTTTCTTGCAAATAATGGTTTACCATATATTGTTTCAACCTTTGGTTGTTTGTGTATAGTGAAACAATGAGCGCTGTATTAAATAAGTCCGTTTACGATCCTATTTTACGATTTTTTCGTGAAGGGTCACAAAGGGATGTTGGCACAGCGTTAACCAGGATATTTAATTTAGACGTCCTGATCTTTCAAATTATCGGGTGTTTTTTTTTTTATTTATGGAAATCGTGTAACAAAAAACCAACCGAGTGACTAAGGGAAGGGATTGCGTGACAAGCAAGTTTAGTCAACATGTAATCGGAGAACAACAGTTTGCCTGGTTCCAGTGCGATGTTCTTCACCATGAAGAAATGAACGGACCGATATTTCGGTCGAGAAATCAAAGGGTTGATACAAGAAGGGTATGTTTATTAGACGGCTGTTTAACAAGAGATGGGAATATATCATGGCAGACCTGAGAGTGGTCGAATGTTGAATGTCAACACGGAGATGTACTGAAGTTGTCGACAGCACGCTTGAAGACTGATCGATATTAAAGATGGCGATGGGATTCGAAATTCGCTTTACCCTCGATATTTGGAAGATATGGTGTTCAGGATGATCTTAACAGGGAGCTTCTGCTGTGGATTACATCTTAATACTAGTAGAAAACGGAGGAAAGACTCAGAAGAAGACGTTTTGGACTCTCAGGCCGGAAGAATGTGGGTATTGTTTACGTTTCAGTGACAGATAATTTTGTAATTATAAGTATTTTGAGAGCGTTCACATTCAGCGCATATAGAGAGCCCGAAATAATTTTTTACACTAGGTTTTAGAATGGCATTTCCTCTTTCAAAATATCTGAAATTCAAGTAATTTAGAGTTTTACCGGGTAGAGAAATTCTCTCTCGAAAAAGAGCCCCAAATTAAGAATTTCGAGCAACCGAATTTTAGTGATTTTCAGCGGCTCGCCGTGACCTTCGCAATTAACTTACCGAAGAAAGATTGGACTCAAATGACTTATAAACACTTCAATAGTTTATTTCTAGGCTCAAAAACGGGGTTTTATTTAATGCAAATGAGCCAGTGCGAAGTTTACGACACGGTTTGAGTCATGTTTATTTTGTGTGTTTTAGAAGACTCTGGGGTTCATAACGGTTTTGTAAGTTTTTGACCGGTTGAAGAAATATTTGAAGAAAAAAATCCCACCACGTTTCTAGGCCTACCATAGGCTTTCTTTGGGCGGCATATCAAGAATTCTGATGTGCAACTTTTGTGCCACTGCCCGCTCGGTCTGAGTCGAAATTTCCTCTTAAATACTGTATTTGTTAACCAAGCCAGGGCGACTTGAACAAGCAGTGGCCAATTTTAGCCGCATTTTTATTAACATCAGGGTCAGCAGTGGCTTAATAAGAAATACAAAAGAAATTAATGTTTAATGAGCGTCTTTATATTTGATAAACACATGTCTAAACTTTACGTTCAACTTTCTTGGCCAAAATAACCCCAAATCTAAATATTAGTGCAAGAATGAGTTGATCTACATCAAAAGATTTTTGAGCCGTTCAATAAATTCGCAGTTCGTGTTTTATCAAGTCTAAAACACTCGGCTGCGCCTCGTGCTTTAAACTTGATAAAACACCGCTGCTCATTTATTAAACATTACATATTAATGGGAACTTTAAATAATGGTCTAGATTTGTTAAAAAAGACTATAGCAGTCCTTAAAGTAATAAAAGGTGTATTATCGGTAGCTAAACAGGCATGATATTTCAAACAA
This sequence comes from Oculina patagonica, assembly GCF_052425735.1. Classification (NCBI taxonomy): domain Eukaryota; kingdom Metazoa; phylum Cnidaria; class Anthozoa; order Scleractinia; family Oculinidae; genus Oculina; species Oculina patagonica. The sequence continues at coordinate 22,034,557 of NC_135765.1, forward strand.
AAATTGAAAACGTTTGGCACACGTTTTCAAACTCTGCCCATGTGTCATGGACAAATTGTCAAAAACTAAATACATTTTGCTCAGCTTTGAAATATTCACGTAATATCTTCACCTTGATGATCGTTGCGCATTTTGTGAATGAGCAAAGCTATTAAGGCATAATTTAAGCTCCGTTATGGCGAAAATGCATCAAAATCGCCATGATACTTCCCCTTTAAAATATGTTCTGCTTTGCAATAATTTATATCCGCTCCATGGTTTCAATAAGTCCTAACCAATCTTCACCATAAACCAGCTGGTTAATCATCCTTGCATTTGCATAAAATTGTGTATGTGCTGTTCTCATGTTTAAAGCTCGCATTTAGTTCAAATCACCTGACAGATGGTTGCTGGCCTTATCTTGAGTTTGTCTTGTAGGGTTGAATCGCACTGAGCTTCAAGCGAAAAGCGAAATATTCCACACAAACAAAAGTGCAGCGAAGCTGCTGTTTTTAATTTCAGGCACATTTACTGTATGTGTTCCTTTTTACATATGAATTAACTTGTCAGTTAATGCTTCTGACGTTTTCTTGGCAACCCTTGACATCCGCTTATCAAGATGTCATACAGTAAAAACCCGCGTATAAGAACCTAGGTTTTTTCAAGTTAGCCTTAACAGGTTCTTATATAAATGGTATTTAGTGTAAAATTAGGCTAATTAGGTTCTTTTAAAACTTTTGTTCAAGAAATAAAGTAGAATTTTTAAATAATCTGGTCTTTAATGTCCAATAACAGAATTCTTTGAGACTTCGGTAACCAAATTACTATACTATGCTGTAACTATAATGTGTACAGGCTGTGTTATAAATATATTTTTGAGAAGATTTTTTAATTCCATATTTTTGAGAAGATTTTTTTTTTTGAAAATAAGAACCTGTTTTAGAATTTTAGCCTAAAATGGTTCTTATGTGAAGGGTGCTTAAAAATGAAATTTTAGCCTAACAGGTTCTTAAATGTTAGCTTCTTATACGCGGGTTTTACTGTATGTCAAGAATTAAGCCTCAGAACGTACTTGCTGCGCTTCCCTTGGTAAAAATGTGGATCTATCTTATGCGATTTTGGAAAATGGGAAATTTAAGAATTATTGCTTTTGGACTGAACGTTTTGTTTGTTTTTCATGACATATGGAGTTTATTTCAAATCATTAAAATACAGTGCTGTTGAAAATGCGTGACCGAATGAATGTTTTCTTTTATGCGTTTGTTGTGCTCGTCAGATTAATGGACTATCTTGCGTTAAATATTGTTAAGTTTATAAATAACCATTTTAGGTCTAATTCCATTCATCAAACCACGAAAAGTACCTTTTATGGAGAGGAAAGCGGCAAAATATAAAAAAAGATGACCATCGATTTATCCCAGATAAGTTTTAAATTTGCGTACGTGAGCAACCCATTTGAGTGCAGCGATGTAAGGAACAATTACAGGCAATAAATGTGAGACGGGAATATTTGTACACGAAATACACTGACGTCCCATTTCTAGATCTATTAAGACGGAATCACCTAGGAAGTCGAGTAATATTTAGTTAAGTTGGACAAAAATCGAATACCAGAATAATTTAAATCCTATTGCGTTATTTCCTACCTTTAATAAAAGTTAAAGATGTAAGTAATTATCCGTGATAACACCAACAACAATTTCTTATCAGAGTCTGAGAAAATGAATTTCAAAGCTCACAAGGTATAGGCAAAATCTCACGTGTAGCCATTTTGTAAATCGTCTTAAGCGATTCAGTGGAATTCAGCGAAACTTCGAAATTTGTTTTCGATGTTTGGTGTTGTTAGAAAAGATTTCTTTTGATAAGATATTTGAAGCAGTAACAAAAAAGTTTGCAATAAGGTGGAAATAATTCTGGTACAACAATTTCTTATCAGAGTCTGAGAAAATGATATTCAAAGTTTACAAGCTACGGGCAAAAGCTCACATCTTTTAAGCGATTCATGGGAATTTAGTTGAACTTCGAAATTTGTTTTCGATGTTTCGTGTTGTTAGAAAAGATTTCTTTCGATAAGATAATTGAAGCAGTAACACAAAAGCTTGCAATCAGGTGTAAATAGTTTTGGTACAGAATTTTGTCCAATAACTACTCGAAGTCCTGGTGGATTTCCTCTTAAGCAAAACTATAAGGGGATCGCGAAACTATTTTCTATTCTAAGAAAGCAGAGAATTAACCATTGAGTAATTTTTCGTGCCATGAGTTGTTCTGCCTAGAGATTATTATTATTTTTGTTGTACCGTAAGACATTCGGTTTAACCATGAGCGATTGAAATTTGTCTTGCACCTATGGTCCAGCGTATACATTAAAGCTTTGGCCGCATATTTATCTGAATGGAAACATTGTAAACTCCAGTGAAAATGAAATAAATGGGAAAATCAGCTTTTATACTTGCCTAAATCTTTATATTGTAAAACAAGACGAATGTTTTTTCTTTCTGTAAAATTACGGCGCTAGCCCTAATTTTCGTTGGTCTTCTAACGTCGCTTCAGTGATCAGAAAAGACGGCTAAAATTTAGGCTATTACGCCATGCCAGTATGAGCCATTTCGATTGAATGACTACAACTAAACCTCCAGTATTGATAATATTTGTTCGTTGGGTTTGAACAAAACTACTTTGCGCAAGCAGCGTCGAAAATAAAATATTTGAAGAACGCAAATTTCCTTCTTCGAGTAAAATTTAAATACTGCATTTTGTTAACCAAGCCAGGGCGACTTGAACAAGCAGTGGCCAATTTAAGCCGCATTTTTATTAACATCAGGGTCAGCAGTGGCTTAATAAGAAATACAAAAGAAATTGATGTTTAATGAGTGTCTTTATATCTGATAAACACACGGCTTAACTTTACGTTCAACTTTCTTGGTCTAAAACAGTCTAAAACACTCGGCTGCGCCTCGTGTTTTAAACTTGATAAAACACCGCTGCTCATTTATTAAACATTACATATTAATGGGAACTTTAAATAATGGTCTAGATTTGTTAGGAAAGACTATAACAGTCCATTAAAGTAATAAAAGATGTATTATCGGGAGCTAAACAGGCATGATATTTCAAACAAAAATTGAAAACGTCTGGCATACGTTTTCAATTTTTCAAACTCTGCCCATGTGTCATGGACCAATTGTCAAAAACTAAATACATTTTGCTCAGCTTTGAAATATCCACGTAATATCTTCACCTTGATGTTCGTTGCGCATTTTGTGAATGAGCAAAGCTATTAATGCATAAGTTAGGTTCAGTTATGGCGAAAATGCAAAAATCGCCATGATTCTGCCCCTTTAAAATAGGTTCTGCTTTGCGATAATTTATATCCGCTCCATAGTTTCAATAAGACCGAACCAATCTTCACCATAAACCAGCTGTTTAATCATCATTGCATTTGTATAAAGTTGTGCATGTGTTGTTCTCATGAATTAAAGCTTACATATAGTTCAAATCACCTTACAGATGGTTGCCGGCCTTATCTTGAGTTTGTCTTGTAGCGTTGAATCGCACTGAGCTTCAAGCGAAAAGCGAAATATTCCACACAAAGAAAAGTGCAGCGAAGCTGCTGTTTTTAATTTCAGGCACATTTACTGTATGTGTTCTTTTTAACATATTAATTAACTTGTCAGTTAATGCTTCTGACGGTTTCTTGGCAACACTTGACGTCCTCCTATCAAGATGGCATATGTACAAGAATTAAGCCTCAGAACGTGCTTGCTGCGCTTCCCTTGGCAAAATGTGGATCTATCTTATGCGATTTTGGAAATAATAAAGGGAAATTTAAGAATTATTGCTTTTGGACTGGACGATTTGTTTGTTGTTCATGACATACAGAATTCATTTCAAATCATTAAAATACAGTGCTGTTGAAAATACGTGACCGATTCTTAGACGAATGTTTTACTTTAGTTTGTTGTACTCATTAGATTAATGGACTATCTCGCGTTAAATATTGTAAAGTTTATAAATAACCCTTTTAGTTGTAAATACAATAATAACATTTATAGTGTGCAAATTTCATTAAATGTTCAAATGCGCATTACAAAGGTAAAAACGGAATATTAAATAGATTTAGCCAAGCCTAAAAGCGGAGCTCCCAATTTACTGACCAATAACAGAAAAAAATATAGCACTTAAGTGTAGTACTCTGGAAAATTCGAACTTGGCCCGGCCACAGTACCTTACCGATTTGGCTAAAATTTTGCATGTAGTCTTGGTTTGGGGTCTTAACTACGGATTGGATATTTTTAAGTTCTCTAAATTATTACTTTGGGAATTATGAACATGGCCTGTTTTGATCGACCCTGAAGGCGAACCAATATGGCGGAACGAAGGACTACTTGTCACTTTACCTACAAGCGTACCATGAGCTTTTGACAAAAACTATTAGTGCCATCTTAAAGATTCATTCTTTTACTCTTGCCCTGTACCGAAAATTGTGTCGAAATGAAACGTTTTGGTTTTCAACGAGAAAAATGTTGTAGTGTACCTCTAGGTTGCTTTAAAGACTTATGAATTTACTGTTTATCGAAAGACCAATATCTCCCATGTTATGTCGATTGAGAACTTAGCATTTTCCCTAAATGTAGCTTATTTATGGCTTATTCGATATAAGAAATAAAAAAAATTGGCAACTTCAATAGCACGCAATTAAAAAAATTTTCAAGTTGCTAAGGTTTGACTATAATGAAACCACCAACACCAACAATAATGATGATCCGAGAAGCATTTGAATTATCTTCGATGATTGATAAAGTGTCAGAAATATTACTTCTAAATAGTGATTTCTAGCTGAATAAAGACAGTTTGCGTCGTTGGAATGATTTCAAAGAGGAGTTATTATCACTTCTTCGATTTACTGATGGAAATAAACTAAATACATTATGAACGTCAGTAGTGAAATATGGCCGCTCTTCTGCGGATGAAATGAATAAAGATCATTACCTGATATCCAGTGAAGGCGCTTAATCGTCGAACGGGTTCGAATCCCGTTGAAGCCCTGAATTTTTTTTTCAGGCTTCTTTATTCCAATTGCTTCAATTGGAAATTCACTGCGACGATCATTTGTCACTCTCATATACATCCGCAGTTCATATAGGAATCATTTCATATACATTACGTCAAACGGAAGAAAATTACGCAAAACAAACACAAATGAGGATGGACACTAAATAGAGGATATTACATGGTTGCGCGGAGATATATATGTTATTTGCCGGCTGGGAGGTCCGTATAGTGAAAAACTGTGACCGAGGTCTTGAAAATGCTGCCCGAGGCCGCAGGCCGAGGGCAGCATTTTCAAGGCCGAGGTCACAGTTTTTCATTATACGGACCGACCCTAAGTCGGTAAATAACTTATTTATTTTTTTCCTACTTTAATGTGTTTGATTAAAAAACACCTAAAAAACCTACAAAGACTTTCTTGCCAAATGTGTTTGTATTTATATACGCGCGCATCCAATGTTGAGTCGATCGCCATAAGCTACGGCAAGAGTAAATAATGATCTGTTTGCTATAAGAGCTTACTGCCAAACAAAATAAATTCACTAAAATGAACAGTACTCAAATAAAATTTCATCTGAAAAAAAAAAAAAAAAAAGCATCTGAAATAATAGAAAAGCACAATGTAGAACAGAGCAATCAGCGAGTTGCGAAACACTTTTAACTCCATTTCGGCTTGTGAGTTCTTTAGTTAATTAAACTTACTTTTCGGACTGGAAAGCACTTAGCTATTTACATTTGTATTTAACGAGTCAAAAACCTCTGTGTTGATTCTCACAGTATTCTGTTTTGACAAAACGTTTGCGAAAGTGAAACTGAATGAAGCTGAAATGTGTAGTTTGGTCGCCTGCACAGTGACGGCACAATATTGCGAGAATTAATTTGACTGTTTTTTAATAAAGCATCTCATTTTCTTGAATGGCGATAAGCAGTATTCGGTTTTGGAGAAAAGTAGCAGAGAAGCAAGGTGTTTGAAAGGATAAATCGAGTCTGTAAACCGGCGACTTGCAGTTAACCGCAATGACGTGAAAATCAGTGCGAATGCACAAACAACGATCGGCAAACCACGGCCATAAAACTATAATTTCATTTTGTCACTAAAGAGAATAAATACTCGCCTTTTGGAGAACTTCAAGGCCTTTAATTCCACTGCTAATTTTCCCTTTCAAATTTACAACGGTTGGTGAGCAACTACATTGATTTAAATCATTTTGGAGAGCAAAACTGTCATGGGTTCGTTCGTCTCGCCGCGAAATGAAACTCACGAAAGCGTTACCGTGGCCCGTGGGCAGAGATAGGAGAATCTTGCCCGCGTTAATAACCAATCAGATTGCAGGATTTGTTACCGTGCCCTCTTGGAAAAAAATAAATGAAATTTATCTTCGAGTGTTCAAATCGATATCTCACGAGTGAGCGCAGCGAACGAGTGGGATATCGATTTGAACACGAGAAGATAAATTTCATATCTCCAAGCAACCATGTAATATTCTGTTTATTATATAAACCTACTAATTACGATGTTTTTGACGATTTTCCGAAGATTGCCGACCATTTTCCGAAGATTTCCGAAGATTTGCAAAATGTTGTCCGAAGATCGTACGAATGTTTCGAACATTTTCCGAACTTTTCCGAAAATTTCCGAAGATATCCGAAGAATTCCGAAGACTGCCGAGGAAGAACCGAAGATGTTTTGACTTAATATCGATTTACTTTGGCTCATTCAGCATTGAAACAGGGCAAACTTGTCAGAAAATGTTTGAAATCGATATCTTCACATGTGAAAATAACATGTTATTTTCACGTGTGAAGATATGATTTTTTCGTGCGAAAGATTTCCTGGTATTTCACTGATGTTTATATAATAAAACCGTATTTTTTATAGGCCTAGGATCATACCGGCCTATGGCGCCATTGGCATTTTGGAAGTGTCACTTGCAGTAAACACTTTGCTAGTTTCTGTTGTTATTCAATAAGTTAAATGCTTGACTCACCTTTAGGCTTTTCCAACAGCTATCAGCACTCTCTCAGATAATCTAAGCACCATTTAAACCTCGCTTTAATTCCGCATTTCGATTATAGATCACAAAGCAACAGAAGGGACGGATTAAGTTTAAGATTTCGATCAATGCTCTGTGAAACTGACATCCTTGGCAAACCGCAATGTTAATGCAATTATATCACGTCTGTGAAAACTTTGGAAATTTCCCACGGTGCAATCGAAATGCTAATAGTTTTTGAAATCTCATAAAATATAACATGGAACTAAAAATTTAAGCTCGAAGGTTTGAATGTAGTTAATATTCACGATCGTTTTTTAGCGTTGAATTTTCTGAGAAAAGCACGAGGTTAAAAGTTGACAATATTTGGCGAAGCATGTACGAAGTTGTTAATTTCACTTCCTTGTACAATTTTTCTGAAGTTGTATAAAAACGATAGATCATTTCATTGATGATCATGTACTAATTATTACTCTTAAATATTTGTAATTCAGTTCATTTTAGAAAATAACGTTCAAATGGTGGCTCAGCTAGCAAATGAAGGGACAAATAGTTTTTGCTCCCTACCCTAATGGAAACAGTAAGGGCCAGCTTTCACTCCGACTTTCCCCTTTCATTAGAACAAGGGAGGGAGGGGGCGCATCTCACCTTATTGGAATAGAGTCGCTTATTACAGTATAAGTACTAATTGGAACAGGTGCGCTGTAAACAGACACTGGATAAGGGGGGGGGGGAGTTATTGGAACTGGAATAGAAACGCCCTCATCGGAGGAAAAAAGGGCGGGCACCTTTGGAATATAGAAAGCGATAACTGGAATAGGTGTGTTCATTGGAAGTGTTATTGACCAAGCGTGAGGTCAAGCTGACTGGATATTGCCCAAGTTCCGTTTTGCATTTTTCTTTTATGGACCGAGACGAAGTCGGGGTCAATAAAAACGCAAAAAGAGACGACGCCGATATCCATGTAGCCATCTTGACAAAAAATGCTTGATCAATAAAGGATTTATTACATGGCCAAAAAGAGACATTCTTCTCGCGGGACCGACGCGGGAAATCTCAAGCGGGCAAGATACGCCCATCTTGGATGCTAGCGTAGCCAATCAGAACAAAGGATTCGCTTCATCTTGCCCGCGCGAGGATTAAGTCATATAAAAATGGAGCATTGAAATAGTAGCATTTATTGGAACAGGGGCGTTTATCAGAATTGGGATGCCTATTAGAATATGGGCGCTTATTGGACTAGAAACGCTTATAAGTGGTTTTCACTGTAACGGCACTGTCACGCCGCGTAAAAATTAATCCAATACTTTTGAGGAAAAAAACCAGGAATATTAAAGGTTTTAGAAAACTACTATATAAACTACTTGTCCAAGGTTCAGGTTTGTACGTTATTCCGTTCTCGAGTTATGCGTCAAAATGTTTCATTTGGCATTAAATTCTGCTACAAAGGGTGGTCGAATCATCCCCATGAATAAGAAAACATTCACATAAACACTTCTCGCAAAACCTCAACTGATCAGATTGTTAAAAATCGCAGGATAAGGCATTTTCTTTTAGAAAGCGTGACAGCCTTCTGGCGGCGTGAAACTCTGAAACTGAATTCGAAATTCACTATCTTAAAGACGGCGAATGCTATCAAGCTAAACACCGTCAGCAAGATATATATTAAGGGAGTCTAATAGCCAGTGAAGGATAAAAACTTCTGGGTTTTAGAATTTTGATGACGACACATGACAGCATGAAAACCAAATAAAATAAAACGGCGCTAAAAAGTTAAAGAAGCTTGTTGCGATAAAGACACTTTCCAGAATGTGGCACCTTTTGTAAACTTATGAGAATACCTGCTGCACAGAAAAAGGCCCAGCGGGCCATTCGATGGTTCAGACTTGTAAGAACTATGGCAAGGAGGGGGTACAACGTGCCCCAATTATTCATTATATTTTTTATTATTGACAAGAGAATATATGATTTTTAGAATTTCTTTTGTGTGAACTTGCAACCAATCGCATTGAAACATTTCTCGTTCGCGCCTTTGATTGGCTTGGAGACATTTTCTTGCTTTGGTCGCGTCATCAGTGTTTTATTTTACAAATTCCTTTTACAAAAAGTGTATGAATTTCTTCAATAAAAACACGTCAAGCACCACTTAATTAACTTAATGGCGGAGTTGTACTATTTTAACCGTAAAATGTGTCTTTGGTTTGCGAAAAACGGGAAATCTGAAATGATCTTCAAACTGTACAAGCACACAAACGACAGGTGATGGCGAGAACATTCGTAAGCTGTGTGGTTTGTACTCTCATAAAGGCTGGTTCCCATATAATCGCCCTGATCGTTTCAATCGCTTCTGTCACCTTAAAAAAGTTGTCTTGCGATCGGGGCGATTATATATGAGAAAATTACACAGACGATCGCTAACGTCTGCGGCGATTGGGGCAATCACGATTGCTTGGATCGCCCGTGTTCTATCCTTCTAGCTTCTCTATCCCTTCCTCGCCGTAAAACTGTAATAACTGAAACGATAGGAGGCCACGAGTTGTGCCCCTCACCTCCGCCCCCTAATGAAAATAACATATAATACTATTATATCAGAATAGGGCACTTTTAGCATTGAGGTTGCTTATAGGAAAAGGTATGCCTTTTAGAATAGGGCGCTCATGACAGCAGGGACAGGGGCGTTTATCAATATAAAGTAAAGTCTGTCTCCGAGCCATGAGGCCCATACAGCCGGAGCTTATCCCGGTTTCCGTAGCATTAAGCGACTAGGAGTATTGCTACTCTCCCCTGGATGGGATGCTAATCCATCGCAGGGTTACCCCCCAGTAGTAAATTCGCCGGTACCCATTTATACGCCTGGGTGGAGAGAGGCACTGTGAGAGTAAAGTGTCTTGCCCAAGAACACAACGCAGCGCCCAGGCCAGGCCTCGAACCCGGGCCGTTCGACTCGGAGTCGAGCGCGCTAATCATTAGGCCACCGCGTCCCCCCTATCAGTATAAGGATGCGTATTGGAATTGGACACTTGATGTTCAAAAGGTCTCATCCCTATTAAATATAATAAACGGTTCTTCGTGTTACATCGTTTTACCTTAGGGCACTTTTATACGCCCAAAAGATAGCGTAAGATGTTAGTGGCGGATCCAGTGGGGAAAGTTCGGGTTTCCGAAAGCCCCTCTCAACAGAAATGACACTTGCCGGACACTGAAATTCTTGCATCGACAGTGATAAGGGAACAGTCATAAAGTACAGAGGGGGGTGGGCTATGAAAAATTGAGGGTGGGCCACTATTTTTCAACATGTCAAAAAGGGTGGGTCAGGAAAAATAATGCACTGCATTTGGGGTGGGTCATGGTTAAATTATTCATAAAACAGCATCTATAAAAGTGCAAACATTCTATCAGGATGCCTAAAACAGCGTTTCTGAGGTGCTAAAAATCTAAATGTTTCCGTGGAACATTCCCCCAGACCCCATAATTTGCCATGTACCAAACATCATTAACTCAAAACCACCAACTATTGTTATCCCTTTAAACTGCAGAGACTACTTCTACAATGGTACAAATATTCTACCAGAATGCCTAAAATAGTATTTCTGAGTTTCTTAAAATCTGAATTTTCCCGTGGAACATTCCCCCAGACCCCATAATTTGCCATGTACCAAACATCATTAACTCAAAACCACCAACTATTAGTATCCCTTTGAACTGTAAAAATTTCATCTAAAACAATACAAAAATTCTACCAGAATGTCTAAGATAGCATTTCAGGATTCTAATACTGACATGATTCAAACTTTCGATCTCGATAACTTTTTGGATATTTTGACTAAAGTGGTAAGCTAATGTTCCCTTTGTACCTATCTACACTACTGATTTTGGTTGGCCGGGGAGGGGTGGGGGTCGGACACCAGGTTTTTCTGTGCCACTCCAGGGGTGGGCCACCTCAATTGTGTCAATTAATTCGGGGGTGGGCCACTGAAATCAGTACTTAAAAAATAAAAAATTCATAGCCCATCCCCTCCCCCCTGAACTTTATGACTGGTCCCAAACTACACTTTTCTCACGCACGTGTATTAGTACTGTTTATGGTAGATCATAGTTTTCATCTTTTTTAAACCATGGTTGTGCAACCGCTACTGGTGGCTGGTGAGGAGATGCGGGGGTGAAGTTATTTGAAGCAAAAACGTTTCAACAGTGTTTCCTGAATCAAATTTTGTACCCCCCCCCCTCCCCACCCCCTGCTAACAAAAAAAGTCTGGATAAGCCCTGGATGTTGATTGTGTCCCAAATCTTGTTTGTTTGTTGTATTGATGTTGTGTTCGAATTATAAAACCTATGCGCGATTCTTGGCAAAATATATAGTTTCATTATAACAAAGATAAAAGATAAGGTTCTTTTTGATATTTTCCCTTTCGTTCGGTGAGTTCGTTGTGCCCGAATAGCTTATCTACTGTTCGACAGCGGGCATTTCGACCCCCACCCCTCCACCCTTAGCCATTGCTGAAATTGTTCATTTCAAGTGCAGTTTATTTATTTAGTTTCGCTCGCGATATTCCGTCCAAAAACACAGAAATATACCAAGCTTCAACTTAACTTAAAATAACTGGAGGGAGAACTGTTGATATTGAAATGCCTTAGTTAAACACAAGGTAAGTCCAGCTTTCAATTATTTTAGCAAAGTAACAATGTTTGAATGTATTACGTGACGAAGATATAATGTAACTTGATGTTGCATATTTACTTTGGAGCAGATCATAATCTTTCATGTTATTCAGATCCATATTAAACTGCACTTGTATTCTAAGAATGTTTTGCTGTTTTGTCGCTTTATGAATAGTTTAATTGGTTGAAATGCAAAATGAAATAAGTGTGCGACTTTCTTTGGGCATATTGATAGAGAAATGTTTCAAGGCCGTTCTTTGTTTATATCTGTTAAATCAAAGCCTTCTAGAAAATTATTCAAACGATTTTTCCTCTTTATTAAGGGTACTTAATCGTTGTTTGAAAACAAAATTTGCTTACATTTTTTTTCGAAGAAGACGAAAATGTCAACGCTTTATCTCCACATGGTACCACGACGTTCATGTTGATGGTTGCATCATACCGCAAAGTACAGCAACTTGTTAAATTGTTTTCTCTTTTCCGAATAGAGTTGCCCATTTTTTATTTCTAATATCAAATAATCTATTGTATGTATTATTGTCATTGTAATTTCAAAAAAAAAATAAAATACAAAAAAAAAAAAAAAAAAAAAAAACAAGCAGGTCTTGCCAAAAATCATCATTTTTACCATTTTTCTTAATTTTTTCCAGTTTTTTTAAAACAGAAGTGTAAGATGTGTTCATTTTTACATTCCATAAGCATTCTGGCTTGATTTTGCATCAATTTCCGTTATTTTCTGACTTTCTTAGAACATGTTGAAGTCCAAGATGGCGGATCCAAGATGGCGGCTCTAATGACGTCAGGTGACGTCATATGACGTCACAGCCAATTAAAATTATGTCATCTTGTAGAGTAAGCTAAGGGCTTTCTTCTCAGTTCAAAATAATTTCGCTACGCCTTAATATAACGAAAACTCTGGGGAGGGGTTCCATCCACCCCCCCCCCCCCCCCTTGTACGATGGTGGGGGTGTGAGTTTGCTTGTATGTCCGAGGGTTAATAAATTCTCTTACACACGAAAAAGTTAACTTAACTGAACTCTTTGGTCGGCTCCCTTTCCATTTATATAGAGAGGCGATTTTTTATTGTAAGAAGTTGAAATTCAGAAATTCAGTGCAAAACAGTGAAATTTATAAATAAGGCGGCTTGATCAGAAAACATTAAGCAGGATTCAAAACCTGTAAATAGCAAAATTTTAATGTAAAGACAAACAACGCACAAAGCACATCACAGAAAAAATAATACTGCATAATCCAGAACTGTGGAGCCGACAACGGCATGACAAAATCAGCGTGAAAAATAAATGATAATAATTCATTTTCCAAAGCGGAAACGCGAATTGAGTTGTGAACCCACCAAAATCGGTAACTTCAATTCTTTGAAGACAAAAAAAGAAAACAGCTTAAAGCTTTTTAACACTTAGTTCATAAAAAGAAATACACTTACATCACCTCTATAAAGGAAAGAAGAAAACAAAAAAATTAAAATAAAAAGTTATATTTAAACAGCTTGAAGATGGAATGTTAATCTTCTTCTGGAGCTAAAAAAAATACATTCCAGATGTCCCGGTATGATATGAACGTTGAAATGATGAAAATAAAACTGGATAAAGTTATTCAGTTAACTGCTACTTTTGAGGAACACATGAGGTGGATAAGAATGGTCATTCGTGTTGGTATATGGTTCCTTTCTTGATGGATCTGTGCAGTTATAACACGCAAGGCTGTTCGTTTCCCACCATTCAACTCCACGACATCCTTCTTGACACATCTCTTTGCATTCTTCTGCTGTTTTACCCTGACCAAGCTTGACTCTTCCAGCCTGGGTACACCACTGAGGCGTGTAATGAAGCCATTTAATCACAGGATTTGGAGCTAAAGTTATAAAAGAACACGATTATAAGAGAACGTTTGGTAACAATATCTTATTTGACCACTTCCCGAGTGGAGGTTTTGAGGGCTAATGTAAACAAATATTTATCCCAACTGGCTAGAGCCCATGGCCATGTCAGAACAGGATTCGAACCCGTGACCTCCGGATTTCGACTCCCTCACTCTAACCACTACCACTTTACTAACTATGGTCAAACACAGCACCTTGTCTCGCAGCGTTGCGAAAACTTTGCAAACGCAACATTATGTCGCATTACACTCCTCGTTGCAAAAATGGGGTGTCACAGGCGAATGTCTTAAAAGCTGGTAAAATTAAAATTAACCGATTGAGTAAAAATTAAAATGTCGAGGAAACGGGATTCTCTGGAGGTTAAAATTGTCTCATAACACGAGTCGACCTATCATTTGAGTCCGCCATTTTGTAGATTTTGCAACTACCTGAAGAGGTGCAGTAAAACTACCCGAAACGCCGTATTTAAAACAATTTTAACCTCGAAGAATCCCGTTTATTCCACATTTTAAGTTTTTTAATCAATCGTTTTACCATGATAGGTTTGAAAAGCTTCAGTTAAACTATCTACATTTTTATTTATAAATTTACCCAGGAAACCGTAAAGCAAAACATAAAATTCCGGCATACTGGAAACTTGCTTAGGTTAGAATATTTCGAGGTTGTACGCATGCTTGGCGTGGATGGCAACAGTATGTCTACACTGTTGTTCTTGAGTTTGTATAATTTTGATACACGCCCCTGTGTAATGGCAGCTAGTAAGCGACCACTATTACAAAATACCGAAATTTTACCACCCAAATAAGTATAGTCAGAACGTATCGTAAGCGACCACCTTTTGTAAGCAGCCACCGCCACTTTTAGGGCTGATGGTTTTAATTTTTTTTATTGTTTTAACATTCCGGTTAACGACTATTTCACGTGATCAATCTTACTAATTGGGTTACGAGAGGCAATCCTAATACGTTGATAAAGATTGTTCTTACATTGGAACACTTTATTTCTCTTATTTTTCCAAGTGGGAAAATATTTAGTTTTCTTAAATGGAACGATACTCACCGGCCGGGTCCTTTACCTCTTGTGAGGAGCGGGCAAATTCAACCTGAAAGTATCACGTGTGATTTAATAAGGGCCAAAGAGAGTTCGTTTAAAGCACGGAAACCTATTTCGGCTGTAGTTCAATAAATCAAACGTTCCAACAACGGGTTTCCATGGTAACACTGACCACGTGACCGCCATACAGCAATCACGGGTAATATTTTTGGCTTGCAAATTTTCATTAAGTTTATCAGATGAAATTATTTGACAAAATAAAACGTCATACATTTATGACGAAGGGACATAAGTAGTACCCATTTTTATTTTGTATTTTCTATCTTTTCTGCGTAATTGAGTTTTAAAATATATTACGATTTAAAGTAAATGAGTTAGAGCAGACATAACTGAGATAGGTGTCACGATTAACGCTGGGAAAATTAAAATCATCAGTGAACAAAGATTAAATTGCAGCTGACCAAATGTAAAATTGCTTAGTCTTTATCTTTTTGGCAACGCTGCGTAAACAATTTGTTTGATGTCCTCGATTCTATGTTTTGGCATAGAAATGGCACATTTAAATTATTTTTCAAAGAAGTGAATAGCTAAAATTGATTAATAATAATAATAATATTTAATACTTATATTGCGCTTTTTCTATAAAAATATTCAAAAGCGCATTACAATAATTATTATTAAACTAAATTAAAAAAGTTACACAGTAAAAATGAATTTAAAATTACAATATTTACATATTAAAATTTCCAGAGTAATAGTGAAAGGTAGTAAAGATTATTTCGGTGGGAACAAGTACAACATGCATGATGATGATTTAAGCTTCCAGGGGGAACTTGGCATGGTCACATAAACTTTAAGCTTTATCTCTCAACAAAGGAGTAAACTGACAAAAAGATCTTACATTCAACAATGAGTAGCCTCAAAATAACTCGGAGCCGAAAACACAATTCGAGCGAAATTCAAGAAACGTGCTTCGTTGAAAGTTTCGTTAATAAATTTTATTTATCCAGGTGCTAAGTCGTTCAGATCAACGTCGAAGTCGCCAACAATTTTCAGAATTCATTTTATCTAGGATAAATTTAGAGCATTTGCAACATGGAATCAACTTTAATTCTTTGCATTTACTAAAAAGGCTGTCTAGCAATCTACAACGTAGGCAAAAGTATCACCATGACTTGAAGGCTCAAGAAACACAATAAATCAAAAATTATGACGTTCTTTTTCTAAAGAAAATTTAAAATGAACAAGTACACCAAAAAAGGCTGTTTAAATTATGTTTGAATGATGTATCTGTCTGCACGAACTTAGATGATTATGCTTAATATGAAGAGGGACAAAAGAATATAGGTGTTTACACCATCGAACTTCTAGTTGGCTTTCGAGTGCTGTCCGAATTATTCCTGTGCTTTCCTCCCACAGGCAGACAATTTCTTCAGGGTCGCAGCCACATAAAAACACCATATTTTGTAAAAAAAAAAATCTTTTCTTGGTCCCAGTGGTGAAGTTCAACCGTATACAATCCTCTTTCTGTAGAGCTCTTAATCCCCTTTTTTATTAATAAGATAGACTTTTTCAGACACAACTCGAGCAAGATTTCAGTTTCAAATAAACGGTTAAACAAATAGGGCGAATAAATTCTCACCTTCGTAATCAAATAGTATCCACTTGCAGTAAACATGGCCGGTCCGTGCAAAATATTTTCCATTCGCTCTTTGAAAAGATCACATTTGTTTTCTTCAGAATTGTAGTTAGCCGTGTTACAGTTTGTTTCAGCGCTACAAGTTCGTGCGCATAACATGACGTCTCTCACGTATGTGCTCCTAATAAAGGTACTTCTTATGTTAAGCGCACGATTTTCATGAATGGAAAAATAGAAACTAACGCTCTCAGATCGAATGTTTCTGAACATCAGCAAAAACAGAAATAACGGTACAATGTCTTCCATTGCTAACCAATCTCATAAAGCGAGAATATCAGGCAAAGCCTACTCCAGAATATTGTCTCATTGCTGTCAGAAACTTGATATATGTTTTAATCTTGAAAATAAAAAGATTTCAAGAATAGTGTTGACGAACTAGACAGGTGCTAAGCAATACTAAACGAACTAAGCAATACATAATTGGCACAAGTCAAACATTATAACAAGATTGAAACAAAATGGCGTAGCGTAAATACAAACTTGTTTTGTGATAACAAAGAAGAGACGCGGAGAAAAGATAGAGAAGTAAAATATGACGCGCAGGCAGCGGAGTATTTTTGACGAACTTGAGATGTTTGGAAATGTGATGAAACACTCTCTCGAGTGTTTGATATATCTTCGCAATGGAAACTAAAACGGGTAATTAACTAATTAAGATCACTCATCCAAACCAGTTTGAGAAATAACATTGCGGAAGTTGCAAAGTTTGTTATCACGAGCGTGGAAGAAACATTGTGAGTATCCAAAGTACAATTGCGGAACCCGTCATAGTTTGCTCTACATTTTAACTGTTCGTGATAAGGTTCTAGTTAGACTAATGTGTCGGAAAATTTATCCTCCCAATTAAAAATTTGAATGAAAATTTATTCACAATTTAGATTTAACTTTTTTGCATATTTACTATCAATATAAACTTTATCAGGATGAGGTCCACTAAGATTTGTTCGTTTGCCTTGT
>NC_135765.1:22056846-22062918 GCF_052425735.1 Oculina patagonica
CTGGGATTCTGAATTATGTTAAATAACGTAATCCATCGTGGGTCTGGAAGGGTAAACTTCAAACCATGAACCAACATATGAATGTAGTTAATCGTGAAAACTACCGCGATGAAAAGTTGATAAGGAACGATCTGGTTCGATTTAATGAAAATAATGAACTGTGTTGATTAGTTATCTCTTGTGGGAGAAAACACAAACGAAATTCAAAAGCTAACATCTGTGTTTCATTGAAATGGATAAAAAGTTTTAAAATTATAAGATTCTACGGTGACATCACAATACAAATTTATTTTAAAATATAATTTCTACTCGATAAAAGAGGTTTAAGGTACAGGAATACGCTGTCCCATAATTTTTTGTTGTTGTTGCGCTGAAAGATATGAGTCGCCTCAAATTTTCATTGTGCATTGTACCTAAAAATTTCTAGAGCATTCGTGATAGGCACAATTATCAACTAGAGTACAAAACATCTTGCCGTCCTTTCGAGTAGTCAAAAAGAAGCTAGAAGGCCAACTATGTTTCTGAGTCAGATTTAAAATAATCCAGCTGAAACTTAATAAATAATGTGAAGCTACTTTTAATTATGTCTACTCCAAAATGGACAAGTAGCGGATGAACGCAGAACAATTATCATTATTTTAATTTGCAGGATTGTTTGCCAATATATATTCTGACCTCATTTCCATCTTGTGTCTAACCTTACAGAGACGAAGAATTTCGAACGCATTTTGGCATTATTTTCTAAAGATCATCCGCACCGATTTACACATTTGTTGTTTAAAAAAAGATCAATAATTTTCATAGACAAAAGTTTTGGCTTCTAAAATTACCGGCCGCGCTGATATTGAGTTACTAATAGACTGTGCTAGCTGACAGAAACCTTCCACCTTCGAACAAAACAGTCGCCGGGTATCTGTCTTTTAAGCCTGGTTCTCATATGATCGTCCCGATCGTCTCTGTCGCTTCTGTCGCTTCAAAAGGTTTGCTTGCTCCAATCACCTCAGACTTTGCAAACGACAGAAGCGACAGAGACGATCGGGGCGATCATATGAGAACCAGCCTTAAGTGTGCTTCCCTAATTGATGTACCTATGTCGTGTATCGCTTGTGTCTCAACAAAGCGTTACATGTATTTTCAGTTTACTGTTTAATTGATCTTAACATTGTGAAATACTTTTCAACTCGCCTTTATTCCAGCACAGTTATAGATTTCGGTTTATAACAATACTGTTTAACAAACAGAATGAAAAAAACTTACCTTTGTAATCAAATAGTGTTCTCTTACGGTGTTTTTGCCCGCTTCGTGTGAAATATTTTCCATTCGATCTTTAAAAAGATCACATTTGTTTTCTTCAGGATTGTAGTTTGCCGTGTTGCAGTTTGCTTCAGCGCCACACGTTTGTGCGCATAACATGACGTCTTTGACATATGTGCTCCTAATTAAGGTACTTGTTGTGTTCAGTGCACGATTTTCGTGAACGGAAAAATAGAAACTAACGCTCTCAGATCGAATGTGCCTAAAAAACAGCATAAACAGGAATAACGGTACAATGTCTTCCATTGTAAATCAATCAGAAAATATGCTTTTTGGCAGTTGGGGAATAGGTTAAAATTTTGACAGAACCTCGACAAGACTCGCCGCTGTCAGAAAATTGGAACTGAAAACAAAACAAAAATAACAGAGATAGGGTTTACGAACAGAGCAGGTGTTAATTATTTACTTTTCAGCCATACATTAGCCGCACTCATACAATATTGAAACACAATGGCGTTGTTCGAAAATGAAGTAAAAAAGAAATGTCAAGATAAGATCGAAAAATTACGTTAAGCTTACTCATTTGTTTTAAAGTATGCGATGACATTCGCCAAACCTTGGAAATCTGATTCGCTTTATGATAACTACAAAACAAATCGACTTTGATACTAAAATGATCGTGATCATTTAAATTGCCCCAGCGTTTAATGTAGCAAAGTTTACACCGGAAACAATGTGTTTGCAAAGTGACCTCTCGAGGTGTAAAACTTTATTATATAGTTGGAAATCTTGGTCTATCTTGGGCTTTGACAGCCCGATATACGCTTATAAGAATAACCTCTCCATAACTTATCGATGATCAATGACACCAATGGATAATGAATGAGTAATCGATGGGTAATCAGTTGATTAGTCAACGATTATTGACAATGATCAATGAGTAATCGAAGCCTAAAAAAATTGTGTAACAAAACAAAAAGGACTTCCACTTTGCTTAGGTGTCAAAGACATAACTTCCCCACAAACGAGGTCATTGGAACTCTGTGTGTTATTAAATATAGGTAAAGCAATGTTTATAAGAAGCCTTTCTAAAGCATTAGTCAAAAAATCGGCCAAAAATCGGTACAAAATGTTTTCTTTGTATGAAGAAATTAGAGTAAGTTCACACAAATCACTATTATATTAGTTTTATATTTTATATTTACTATTACATCAAATCTGTTCTTAACGCTGCCCGGTCAAACATTACCTCAAAGTTTATCTCCAATATCAATCCTATTTGCAACAGGGTTTTTTAAAAGCTAATAAATCCTGAATTATTTACCTCAGTGTTAAGGAAAAGTTGTACATATTTTCCTCCAATTAGGTGAATAATTTATTTTCAATAAACGTGAATTGTTGATAATTTTTATTGATAAAGGTGCAAAGACGTTCAGATCGACATCGCTTAAAATTTTCAAAATTTATCTGTTAGAAAGGCCGTCTAGCTATCTTAAAGGGAGACAAAAGTATTAACATGATTCTTTTTAATAAAAATCCAGTTGAATCTTCGAGAATAACAGTGACGTGTAAAATGAAAGGTTGTACCATAACCTTCTTGTTTGACTCGAACACGAACTTGACGACTTCGTTTTTTTTTAATTGAATTTTGATAAACATTGAAAAAAACATCGCTTGTTGGTTATTTTCTGCAACTGAACAAGAAACAAAAAATGCTTAACGATAAAGACGCGGAAAACACAACAAGAACAACAAAAGTTGCAAAGGAAATGTTCCACAATCAGGAGCCGGACGACACAGGTGTTGAAATCGCTTACCGTTCAGTTTACATAAAAAAATAATATATAATAAAACAATTATTTGATTCCGTTTCTGTAAAAAAATGCGTATCCAATAATTGCTTATAATTGTCACCTTTGTTAATAAATCGCCTTCCCTCAGATAATCCCCTCTCTTGATAGAAAAATGAAATAATTTTCCCCTGCTTTTTTTCGAGGAAATGCGATATTTCATAACATGTGATCTTCTCCTAAAAACTTTATCTATGTGAACACTATTCGTGCTTTTTCACTTGGGCATGGTTAAAAGAAACAAAAGTTCATATTTGGTTCCTGTTTGATAAATATGTCTCAACATTTATCTTTTGAATTTACATTTCAAATTTGAGTTGCATTTGAATGGAAATATTCGCCAGTCGTAGCTTCCTTAGAGTGTTTCCATACAATCTGAAGCAACGTTTTTTTTTCATACGCGTCTCAATTTGGGTTTTGAAATATAATTGACAAAATGAATCATTTATCAATATCCATTTCCATTTTTCGACTTTTTCTTCAAGTACGCCGACTCATTGAAAGTTCCTCCAACTTTTATCCCAGTTTGCTACTAAAATTGGCGCATCAGTCCTATTTTTGACTATCTGTTGTATCGTTTTCGACATGTCGTAACATTGTCCAAGTTTGAGAACCGTTGCACAATATCGCTTTGGGTATACAGCCCAGACGCTGGAAATTTTAAAGTGCGACAACTTGAACCGGGCCACTTCGAAGAAAGTTAAACAATAATCGAAAACAAAGGATTGACACTTTTTTCGAAAAATGACCAATAACGTTAAGGAATACAAATAATAGTTCAAGAACAAAATTTCAAAAACCCAACAAAGTTGCGGGAGATGAGGACCTCTCAGAAAACTTTGTAATTTATTAATTAGTTAATTTCGATCCTAAATTTTGAGTGGTTGTCAATGAGATGAAATAATTATGATACTTCACTTGATTACAAACAGGTTACAAAATTTCTCGTAGAGCTGTTGTCTGGATGCTTTAATTTCATTGGTCTGTTTACGAAAAAGATAGCCATCCTTTGTTATCAATTAACGTTTTGATTGGTAAACTTTCTTCCAAGTTGCCCGTTTCGAGTAGTCGTGTTGTAAAAATGTATATATATTACATATAATGACAAAGATGCGATGAGGTTTCGATAATAAGGGTCAACAGTAATATTAAAGAAGAACCATGTTCCCGTTAATTTTTTAATCGATATTTACTCAGCAATGTTGCGTTCTGTAAACGATATTCATTTTGTTTTTGCTATGGCTATAAGCGTTGGGATTAAAACGTTGAAGTGTTGTACATTCATGGCCGTTATGTGCTGCTGACGTATTCTTCCATAATATCAGCATATTGACACAGACTGGTCTAGGATATGTACAAATGGAAGCAGATGGTTACTGACATACTGCACGTCTTCTGCACGACGTAAAAAAAGGGTTTTCAATACCACTGTAGTTGCTCGGTAGCTGCTGCTGCTGCTACTGATGATGATGATGATGATGATGATGATGATGATGATGATGATGATGATGATGATAAATTCGTTCTTAACATTTGAGGCATGGATAAATGTCCCGAAATTTGTAGTGGCGCACAAACAAATGGCAAAAAGTATAAGTAGTGAACAACCAATACAATATTACTTATTTGTAGAAACTAAAAAAAGGAAGTGTGTGAGGGCCTGTCTGGGAGTCGAACACAGGACCTCCTGGCACCCTAAGCGAGAATCATGCCAACAGGCCTCTCGTGATTAAGGATTTTGAAAAACGTATTATATATAACAGGTAGCCGCCTGCAATATTACAGGCGCTTTGTAGTTTCTCAAAACAATAAAGATCCATAAACGGAATTGCCGACCTTGCAGACCAACTTGATAAAACGTTGATTGTTAAAGATCAAGAACGATCCAAACTTTACAAACAATGACGTAATGTTTTGCAGTTATTTGTTTTGGTCAAACCAAATTCGAAGAAGATAAATAAAACTCTATCCAATAGGACGAAGCTGGCTAGAGTTCGTCCTATATAAAAGTATTGTGGTCCTTGAAGTTTAGAACCACACTTAAAAAAGCCTGTTTGATGGTATCCACGAAGCAATCTATTATGATAAAACATGGCTTTGTAAAAAATCAACAGCAGAAAAGTAATACAGGCCACAAACTGAATTACCCAATAAGAACGACAGATATCTGATAGAAAAATGCTGCTTTAATTAAAAAAAATAAAAAAGAAAATATTTTCTAGTTGGTAGCCCCCATTCTCGTTTTTCAAAAACAATTTATTGAAAAATGTTTCCGGCAGGTTTCGAACCTGCGACCTTCCGCGTGTTAGGCGGACGTGATAACCACTACACTACGGAAACAACGGTGAGCAAGAAGAGGTCAGATAAGGAGGTCTTCCAATGTCGTAATTGGGCTTCTTCTATTCTGCTACCTTGTACCTGATCCAACAAGTTCAAACTATGAGAAATGAATCCGTGAGTTCAAACGGAATGTGATGGAGTGTACTTGAGTGAGCTGGAGAGTGGACTTGGGTAGAGCTGAGTGGATTAAGTAAATTGGACTGAAGTAGAGCATTAGCGGGTTCATGTTAACGTTTTGGGCTTTTTTGGGACTAGGCAGTTACTATTCAAGTACTACTAATGACGTCACTAAAGCTTTATAAGGAGGGAAAACAGTCTATTTGACATGTTGATATATCGCTCGACCCTAATGCTGTTAAAGAAAGGCAATATAATTTCCTTTTTACATAAATGTTTGAAGTTATAACAGGAACATTTTTACTTAGGAGCGTTTTTCAAGTACGAATTACAAACTTCCTGCTCATAAAAATAACTGATGATTTGAAGGCAAAATGAGCAATGTCATAAAGTGTGCATGAGGTAAAAAAAAAAAGGATTTACTAAAGGGGATTCGAGCCCATGACCGAAGCCATGACTTCCTCACGGTTTATAAGACAGGCGCTATAACCACCTGAGCACCGGTGCCCTG